>NC_079374.1:9277711-9577711 GCF_021018895.1 Seriola aureovittata | reverse complement strand
TAATTTTTATAGTATACAAAGTACTACCCACAGATTTAAGCAGATCAAAAGCTGAATGGAATGGCTGAAGGGAAACCTTGGTGTATTGATGAGAGAAGATTAGATAAAGGCTGCTTTAAAAAGTTTTCACCTTATTGCTGCCACCCACTCTTACTAGCACCATTTGATTGGAATCTACCTGTAGCAAATTGAATTGATTGGAAACAGTTATAGGAGCACCCACCTGTGTATAATATAAGTTCCCACAATTCACACTGCAAGTCAGGACAGAAACCAAGTCATGAAGTCCAAAAAACTCTCTGTAGACCTATATGATAAAATTTTAGTGAAGCATAGATCAGGGCAAGGGTATAAAACCATTTCGAAAACTTTGAGTGTTCCCAGGAGCACAGTGGCCTCAGTAAGTGTGAAATGGATGGAGTTGGCTGTCCAGGTAAACTGAGAAACTGAAGAGCGTTGTTCAGGGAGGTGACTAAGAAGCCATTGGTCCCTATAACAGACCTTCAGAAGTCTTCTGCAGAGATGGGAGAAACTGCCAGAAGGACGACCTTCTCAGCAGCAGTGCATCAATAGGGGCTTTATGGTAGATTGGCTAGACAGAAGTTACTGTGAGAAATTATGGAATGAGGAAAAAGATTATTTGGTCTGATGAGATAAAAATTTTAATATCTGGACAGAGCAACACCCGGAACCAGAACCAGGCACCGCTCATCACCTGGCAAATACCATCCCTACAGTGAAACATGGTTGTGGCAGCGTCATGCTAAGGGAGGGCCTTCTCAGCGGCAAGTACAGGGAGACTGGTTAGTAACTGAGGGAAGGATGAATGCAGCCAAATACAGAGAGGTCCTTGAGGAAAACCTGCTCCAGATTCCACACGACCTCCGACTGGGGTGTTGTTTCACCTTTCAGCACGACAATGACCTGAAACATACAGCCAACACAACAATGGAGTGGCTTCAGGACAAGTCTCAGACTGTCCTTAAGATTTAAAGGATCTGCCACAAAGATTGGGATAAACTGCTCAAATCTAGGTGTGCAAAGCTTGTAGAGACTTAAAAAGTCTCAAAGCAGTAATTGCTGCCAAAGAGCCTTTATCAAAGTACTGAATTAAGGGTCTGAATACTTTTGTAAATGAGAGATTTCCGTTTTGATTCTAACAAATTTGCAAAAATTTCTAAAAACATATTTGCACTTTTTCATTATGGGTTATTGAGTGTAGATTGATGGACAACAAAAATTGCAATTTTACCCATTTGAAATGAATCTACAACACAATGTATAAAGGGTGAGGAGGTCTGAATACTCTCTGAAGCTGTATGTACTTTTACTTAAGTAAAGATTTTAATGCAGGACTTTTACTTGTATCAAAGTATTTTCACACTGTGGTATTGCAACTCTTACTTATTTCGAAATTCTGAGTATTTCTTCCGCCAATTCCACCAGTCTCTGTTCATGGCCATATGTACAAATGAGTGGTGTCTGTCCAGGGAAACATGCTGTGAACTACATGCATGTAGTAGAAAATATACCTATATTGTCTTTGTCCAGTAACCTCCCCCACCAAGAGGGCTCACTATGAGGCAGGCTGCAAATGAAGTCATTTACCCAGAAATCTGACGCTGAATCGTTTTCATCCACTAAATTACAAAACTAATTAACTGTAATTAATTGTCGATCAACCATTAACTGTTAATTCTGCTAGCACTGGGCATTGTGACGCCATTCCACTATATGCTAACAAACCGCATGCTTCATGAAAGCTGTGTTTTTGCATTGCTGATTTTTTTAAATGACAACACAATATTTATATTTTCTTCTGCATGTACAACAAAGGTGAAAAATTAAATACACAAGACATGGAGCTTTTAGATTACAGAATTTCAAACTATGCCAATATAACCGTAGTCACAATTTTGTTCTCTGTGTTGCTTTCAGCACATTCACACTCAAGTATCTTCAGGTCTATCCATGCAGGTGTGGTGTGTTTGCCACTGTGTGTTTTTCAATAATACCACTGGGGGGTGGGGGAACCAAGTCCAAAACATTTCACATATAGTAGCTTGAAGGTTAATGAAGCGGAATAAAGATTAACAAAATATTATCTTGGTTAAAGAAGGTGATGAATTGTCAATGAAAGGTGACATCTTTATGAAAATAGAATTTTGTTTTATTTTCAAAAAATAATATATTATTTGGTTCTTTAACAGTAAGTCATTTTGTCATCACCTTTAAGTTGATATGTTGAACCTGTTTTCAGACAGTTGCTTATTAACAAATCCAGTAGTTATGAAGCTACATTATCATCACTGGGAGTCATGTTTCTGGACACTTGGCGAATATAAATCAATATTAACTCTCATTTTAGCTCTGTTTTTGGTCTCTATCAACTCCTGAGGGAAACATATGGCTCTATAGCTGCTAAATGCTCCACTATGTTCACCGGCTTGTCACTCACTGTGTCAGTCTGCCATTTTGTGCTTAGCAGGAGATGTACAGTGGGTTTGTTTTCACTATTTTGCCAAAAACATCTGACTGCTGAGGCCAAAAACAACGCTATGAGAGTGATGAACCAAAACAATAAAATTGCACGTCGGTCACCTAAACAATGAGCTGAAACATGACAATTCTCTCTAGTTTATCAGTGCAAGCAATCCCTTTCACATTGTCACATTGATTTCATTTTATACATTGTTATTATAAAAATACTGATTATAGTTTCTTTAGTTACTGACAGAGTATAGAACTATTGATGTCAACAAGATAGAAATAGAAACTAGGAGGGAGGACACAAGTTGAAATATCCTGATATATCACACATAAAGGTCTGCCTACGTCAGGTTATCTCCCCTTGCACATGTATGTCTCAGTCATCCTGCTCTTACGTGTCTTTCTTTCTCTAAATCCTTGCTTCTTAACACATCCTCTTCCTCATTCGACATTCCTCCCTCAGTGTCTCTCCATCTCTCACACTGCAGTCGTTTGTTTCTAGCTGTCTTTGATCATGAGCTGAGGAGGACAGTAATCTACTGGAAGCCAAGTGTTTATATCTAGGACAGCTAAGAATTGGGTCACACGGGATTTCTGCTGCCCTAGGACCACATGGGCTACCTCTAAGTTTCCTCATGATTGTCTCTCTGTAAAGTGCCCGAGTTTGTCAACAATGACTCAGCAGAATGGATGCAAATGTCCAGCCAAGTGTCAAGGTGAGACCATTGTAAAAGACAGCTGTCCTGCATAATGCTCTGTACTTTCTCACTATTTAAATCAATATCATGGCAGCATGCCAACCTCAAAGGTGATTACAGTTATTTAAAGTAACAGCCCATTTACTACTGTCTGCCTCTGGTTTATATAATATAAAAACCATAAATATAGATTGTATTTTCAGGGTTTTACCATTGATTAATTTTTTGACATTTTTAGCCATGCTTGCTGCACAGCTCTAGGGAAGGCAATGTCAGTATGTTTGTCAACAGCTTTGGTCCAGACTGAAATATCTACACAACTATTACATGATGAAGAGCGGCACAGTGGTGCAGCGTTTAGCAGTGTCACCTCACAGCTAGAAGGCTCTGGTATGAACCTGCTGGTGGGGGCCTTTCTGTATGGAGTTTGCATGTGCATGTGGGTTTCCTCCAGGTACCCCCATTGTCCAAAGACATGCAGGTTAGGTTAATTGGCGACTCTAAATTGCCCATAGGTGTTAATGTCAGTGTGAATGGTTGTTTGTCTCTATATTTAGGGCCTGTGATAAGCAATCTGTCCAGGGTTGCCCAGTGTCAGCTGGAATTGGCTCCAGCCCGCCCATGACCCTCAAAAGGATAAGCAGTATAGCTGATGGATGGATGGAAGGACTGACTATCAGATCATTGCCATGAAATCTGGTTCAGATATCAATGTCCCTATCAGGATGAACTGTAATCACTTTTACGATCCCTTAACTTGTCATTTAGCACGACCATCCCGTTCCAATCAGTTAATTACTTAATACCAGAAAAACAAAGAATTAGCAAGCTTATTTTAACATTTAGCATGTTGCTGTGTCTCATCAAGGACTACACTGAAGCAGAGAAGTGTTTCCATTACCCTCTCTACATGTTTGGTCACATTTTATATATTACAATGGTGCTTTGAAATGTGCCTGCAGACACAAAGCAGTGGGATGCCTAGCTGGGTGTCTTGAAAAGGCACTACCAATGCTGATCAGTAATATGGAAAGACATAGGCAGGCTGGAAAAGAGTGAAAGACATTTTGTAAAGCAAAGTTATAACATCATAATAATGCTTTTGTCTTTACATAGTTACACATAATGCTGCTCTGCTCTTTCTTCACTCCATCAGGCAGGACACCAACAGACATTAGGGCACTGGCCAGCCACAGTGTGCAGTGATGTCAGAGAGCACCGATGCACGTGTGCTCCCGCAGATGTGCCGGTAATTATGGGGGAATGAATAGCGATGTTTTAAGAGGATATCAGGGGCAATTACAGTGATTTAAAGCAATGGAGCCAGGCCCTGAGCACACACCTTCTAATTACCAGGCACAATCTCAGATCTCAGCGCGAGCACGACAGATTTGGCATGTTTGCATAATCAAACAAAGGCTGCTGTATGATGTTTATCTTTCAATATTTAAAAGGTCTTGATTCTGCTTGTGCATGATAGTGCATTTGCTCAGTGATGTGTTTGCTTCTGCTGCCGCTGTTGTCGCTGTTAATGACTTTGAAAGAGGTTGGTGATATATTTAGCTGCTAATCAGACAAAATTAATCTAAAGTCGTTTGGAAATTTTGTTGCATACCAATAGCTTGCGGGAATGCGTTAGATAGGAGTGCATGTGAGGGGGTATCCACAAGAGGCCAAAACAGGGATATAATTTCATTTGATTGCCACACTCATCAAGTCTAAATGAAGATTAATGAACACATGATGGAGAATTGAAAATAATAATATTCCTGTTGTCTTTAGGGCTCTAATTTGTTTGAGAACATGCTGTCACGCTACAGAGGGCTTATTGGCATTTGCTAATGGATTGCTCATTGCAATGGAGATGGGGGGGGGGGCATCTGTACACACTACTCAGGCCATAAGCTATGAAGAGTAAGAATAGCAAGTGGTGCGGCAGTGTATGTGTTTTAGAAGTGAGGAGACTGTGATGAAGGGAAACTTAAACATTAGTGTGTGTGAGCAGGAAAGAGTTAGTGTATGAGGAGGGTGCTGGCCAATTCCCTAAATAACTTGTTCATTGATCGCAGCAAGTAGATGCAGTATTGATAGTGTTGTTCGCCCAAAGGACCCAGATCCACTAATAATTAATTGCAATAGAATAAGGAGGGAGGGCGTCTATACTGCATTGCAGCTCTACACACAGTACATTGAAGACAGAGTACTGTATATAAGAGTCCATTTTCAACCGTCTCCCATATAATATTCATTTCCACCAGAAAATACATGTCGAGAGAAAAGTAATGCAATTACAATTTTTATCACCATAACAAGGAAAAAATTTTAATGGTGATACCTGCCAACTCTCAAAGTGTTCTACTGAAGCCTGATTAACATTTTTTATGGTTATGTCAATGGGATGGAAGTCATTGCAGATTAAAGAAGCAGTATAACTTCCTTTGTGTGAATTTTGAAACTGGCTTGCTATAATTTACTGTTTGTTCTGGATAATGTTCATAAATCTTATAAAAGTTTGTAAATTAGTAAAATAATAGTAATATACAGTATACAAAAAAAACTGAGTACAGCCCTGGTCAATACAACAAAAATGTTAAGGAATTACAAATCCTCTGCATTTAATTGAATTTTATTTTTTTTCAGCCAAAGCCCAAGAAGAATGAAACCAATTAATTTGAAAAAGAGAAATGTTTGACTAATTAAACTGTAATGAAAGGTCAAACTGCAACAAAATGCAGCACAGACCTCATTAGTGAGATTCCATTCTTTTAATTTTTTTTTTATATTTTGTATGTCGGGCTTTATTTTTCATGGCAGAGTTGATCCTCCTGAGCATGGATGACGCCAGTCTTACACTAATCTGTGGAGAGATGTTCTGTCATTCCTCTACCCTCTGCTTTACAATCCTCCAAAGGTTTTCTATTGGATTCAAGTCAGTGGACATAGTTGGCCATGTTATTGTTTAGAGTTTTTCCTTCTTTAAAAACGGATTTTTGCAGTATGTTGGGATCATTGTCATGACAGAAAACCCCATCTGATCCAAACAAATTTATTTTGGTTTCATCTGACTAAACAATGTGCTGCCAACTTCCATCAGGCTTCTTTTCATGTTCTTTGCCAAAGTTTAATCTTGCAGTTTTGTGAGTAATGGTTTCTTTCTTGGACGCCGTCTGTAGAGGTTGACGTCATGCATTGTCCTTCGCACTGTCTGATCAGTTACTGAAACATCAACTTCAACAGATAATCATTGTGCCAAGCCAGGGGCACTTACCCGTCTGTTTTTCAGTGCAAGGTTGCGTGGCATCTTTTTTCTAGGACAGCCACTGCGCCTTCTGTTATTAGTAGCATATCTGCTCCTGTACCTCCTAACCACTGCTGCAGCTGTGTTTATGTTCAGTAGCCTGCTGATGCTCTTTTACCCCGTCCCATCTTTATGAAGTCTTACAATCTGGTTTCTTACTTGTTCGGGCATTTCCTTACCATGAGGAGTCATGTCATATTAGAAACAACCCAGGCCCAAGGTGAGGAAGCTCTGGTGTGCACAGGTATTTTATAACCTTGTTCATACAATTAGCCTCCATTGGAAATCACAGGTTAACTGACTTTTGTTGCATCAAGGCTGTACTTTGGGGCCCACATTTTCAATTTCATCTACCTAGTCTGTGTGTTTTTAATTATAAATCACATACCCTAAACTTCAACTTATAAATAATACATTATTGCAAGATGGCACAATTTTATATGTTTTAACATTTTAGTGATATTGCACAGGGGTGGGCATTTTGATATATACTATAGTACTGTGAGATAATTTAATTCTGTTATGAGCCATTTAAGCTGTCTGTATGTTTGGTTACTTCATTCTTATTATATTTTGTTCTTGTTGTACAACACACATGCTTCAACTCTACACTTGCTAGCTTAAATGGTAAATACTGTGCTAAGGGAGAGCAGTCAGTAAGGAAGAATTAAGTGCATCCTGTGTGTTCTGACTGACATGCCAAGGTGAACATCACTTCAATCTAATCAATCAACATCTTGAGTTTTTCCATAAGACATAACTAGCAAAATAATTTTGTAACATTCATTTCTAGGCGGCAGAGTTACATGTTGTCTAAACAAAATTCAAACAATCACGCCTGGTATTCAAAGGGCACCAATTTAATGGCTGAAAAAGCCCTAGTGTATGAAAAACACAATGAAAAAGCTGTAGGTTTGGTTTAATCTTAGATTCTTGGGTTATATTTACAATATGAGGATTCAGTTTCCATAGACTCCAGTTGAGTTGAGCAGCAGAGTGTGGGTGCTTGTTCTCCACCCACACAAAATGTTATAGGTGATCCATACTGTAGATGGAGAACACACTGGAATAGAATATTTACTTCAGCATGACACTGACACCTACAATTGTGTGTGTGTGTGTGTGTGTGTGTGTGTATACAATACACAAAGATTGAATAAACTAATCAGTCAATGCTGCCTGAGCAAATACCTCACTATACTCTATCAACAATGCATGTGTATTCATTAGATGGAAATCTCAGTCATTTATTAATGCAATCCCTCAACACACAAAGTAATGCCCTATTTGAGAGGACTTACTGACATATTGAAGCCTTACTCAGGGTCATTCAGTTATAAGGTTCAATGGAATGGGCTACAATCATTGTTTGCCTCCTCTCATCTGTTTAAAGCAAGTATCATTCACTGTTTGTAAGTAGCACAGCTCAATAACGACATACTTGTGCATATGAGTTATTAATAACAGGGTGCTCTTGATGCTCATGCTCTCAGCTCTCACCGCCTGACACTACAGCTGCACAGTGTCTTATTCCAAGCAACGTTGTCCAAATTGAAAGTACAAAGATGCCTGAGGTTTATGAGTTCTGTCACAGTCAGGGCTGGGGGATCACGTCCAAGTCGCAGCTCAGATGAAATGTGTGATTCGAGAGGAAGGAGATGACATCCCTATTATTTCCTGAGTCATCAAGTATCCACTCTAATACCTTCTGTCTGTCCTTCATCTCATCCCTCCTTTCACTCTCACTGTGTGTTTAAAATGTAAGCCTAACTCAATTATTATTCTATTAACTTTTCAGCATAAAATCATTTAGGAAATGGGAGAGACAGAACATAGTGTGCAGAGCTTATCTGTTCTGAGCTGAGTGCTGTATACAGTGTATACAGTGTCTAGCACTGTTATTTTCATCCTGTCTGAGCCAAAGGGTCACACGGACAGACTTACACATAGGCACATTCACATTCATGCACAGACAGCAAGATTTCTATTACTACCTTACTGATCGCCGGGGGATAATGTGTGGGTGGACCCTCAGGCAATATCTGATCCCTCACACCACCCGAGACAGAAAGAGAAGTTGAGAGAGAGAAAAACGAGTGCAAAATCGAGAGAGTGTGTGAGTGGTTGTGTGTGTGTCTGTGTAAAAAAAGTTTATGTAAGGTATGTGAGAAAAATGTCAGCTGTTGACATCTTGCATGACCTGAGCATAAGGATTCATTGCCTATAGAACAGAATAACATTAATTAAACCATGTAGAAGTCTATTTTTAAGTTCAAGATTCTGGAGGAGATGGAGAGAGGAATATCTGAGGAGACAGCGAGGATGTCAGCACACTAGGTAATATGTTTGGCCATGAATTTGCAACAGGACTGCAGTAAGTTAGATGTGTTTTTATGGCTCAGCGTCAGCAATGAGTTTGGGTTGTAAACATAGTATCTCAGGAATGCCTTGAGGGGATTTCTTAAATTTGGAACAAACATTCACTTGGACTCAAGGATGAACTGATTCGATTTTGCTGGTCAAAGGTCATGGTCACTTTGGCTTTGGTTTTTGGCTATAACTCAAGAACCCATAAGCTAATTATAACAAAATTTCACACAAATGTCTAATAGGATAAATGATAAAGTCCAGACATTTTATACCCAAAAGGTCAACTTCACTGTGACATCAGAATGTCGAAACACTTTTCTGGCCAGGTTGGCAAGTTAGTATCTCCCTGGTTCCCTCAACAAAAAGATAAAGAGATTTTTCCTCTGACTTTTTGAATATTATTGAACACCAGTTCAATGATAAACAAGAGTTTATGATACTTCCATGTATTGTGTATTTGGAGTGGAGGAGACCTGTGATGATAATTCAACTCCCACTGAAAACCTCCTGAATGTCTGGATGACAAGTTATCAGAGAAAGAAGCTGTTGCAAACATTAGCAACTCAGCTCGCAGCCCGTTTTTGTGATGATTTTTGATGTCAAACAGGTTTATTTAGTGTTTCTACCCGTTTTGATTACCTGGTCCATTTGTTTTGGAGAAGAGGAGACTTCTGTGGATAATTCAGTTTACAGAGTAAACTTCCTAAGCAACTGACACCAAAGGAATCCAAACCGGGAGTAGCTGACTGCAATGACTGCAATGGTCATGCATTCTGCATCAGGGAGCTAATCAAACACTTGCAATAGATAAAGGGGCCATTAAGGAAGACAAATACAGATGTATTTATCACTTTTGCACATGTTAAGCCCAGACTGTATTAAATCACAACCCATGTAAACAGTCAGGCGTGGAATAAAAATGCACACACACACACACACACACACACACACACACGCGCACGCGCGCACAATCCAGACTTAGAATTATAGGATCTAAAGAGAGGCTACTAGCTGTTGGGAACACCTGTAGCTTACACATGATTTACAGTGACAGGTTACAGCCTATGATCACAACCTGAAGGACGATATCAACACCTGTAGATATAATCTATCATACAGGATTTATGCCCAATGATTGCAACAATACTTTCTTGGGCTAGCAGCAACAATATCAGCGCATTAGCCCACAGTGTGTAGCAGAATGGCATACACAAGCACATATTGCCAAACTCCACCAACACAGTTTTATGATTCAGACTCTTCCATCAATCTCTCTCACACAAATCCACAGTAATGGATTCATACTGCTCTGTGTCAGCAGATCTATAACACATAACATAATACAAGCTGTATCATACAGGATTTCCACATCACACATCCTGGCATAGAGACACTATGAAACAGCTAAATGGTTTCCTCAAACAACCAATGTCAACTACTTCTCATTGTATAAACACAACATATTGGAGATTAAAAAAAATATATATAGACCTTAAATAAGGATAGTCCATAATGTGTGAGTAATAATAATATGAGAGAAAGCCTACCTCATGCAATGGTCTTCTCTCTGGCCTTTCTCCTCCAAAACTCCCCCACATCATGAAAGTCCAGGACTCAGACAGGCTCGGCTCTTGGAGCGTCGGTGTCGGGCTCAGGTAGAGATGAAGGTGGGGTAGTTGAAGAGGGGTCTGTCACAGGACTGTGGCTCTCCGTCTGTTTCATGGTGACGATCAGGTGAACTAATGGTGGCTGCTGCATTACTGTCCTCCCGCTCTCTGGCGTTAGCATCGTCCTCTTCAGGCTCTTTGCTAATGCTAGCAAGTTTACTTTTGGAAAAAAGAAAAAGTCGAGATAAATGGTATGTTTTTCTGAATTTCAATTTCTCTGATATTCTTTTCTTTGTTTCGTCTCTCTCGTTGCTGCGCCACCTTTCCTACGTTTGTTTTCCATGCTGTTTTGAGAAGCGTCTTTTGCACGCGACCGCCGGCTTTGCAGCAAATCTCCCATGGTTACCATCGGGGTCACCTGATCTGACCTGACCTGTCGTCATCATCACGATACAGAAACAGCAAACCAATCATAAAGTTTACCTTATTTGCAAATTAAGTAACTCTGCATTCGTTGGTTCGTATTTCAGCAAAGCCACACAATTAATTTATTTGTTTTGATTTAAAAATAAATAAAAAAATAAAACTTTTTTTTTTTTTTAAAGGCCAGGAGAAGGCCCTCTAGAGGTCGGAGGCCACCACGCACCAGCACGATCGGCCTTATGTACACTTGCTTGCTTGTATGACCCGTAGTGGAGGCACCAAGTGCACTTTGTTGCACAGCTAGCATCAAGCTGCGCAGCACAGCAAAAGACTGGCAACTTAAACCCAGTCGATCATATTACAGAGGGTGCACTGAATAAACAGGTATCCTGTAGTGTATGTTACGTGTATAAAAGTAAAATTTTCGTTGTCTGCCAAAATTTGCTCACAGGCTTCAGGCCATTAAAAAAAAAACATTTATTTTAGCCAGAAATTACTTTAATTATGTCAACCTTGTTTTTATTGCTTTTACAGAAGTGGCCAAAATTGCTGGTACTGTTCCACTTTAATAAAAAAAACAAACAAACAAAACAAAACACAATTTTCTCTGAAATAAGTCGAAAGTAATTGGAATCCAATATTTTTTATTCTATATTTAATAGAACAGACACATTGATTTTGATTTTCGAAACATTTGGGACCCTTAATATTTTGTAACACACTCTTTTGAGGCAATCACTGCAATTAAGAGCCTTTTGTAGTTCTTAATTAGACCTCTACACTTCTCAACTACAACACTTCCCCATAGATGTACAATTGGATTAAGATCAGGACTCATAGCAGGCCACTTCAAAATGGTCCAATGTTTTCTTTTCATCCATTCTTGGCTGCTTCTCGATGGATGTTTTGGGTCATTATCCTGTTGGAGGAACTATGACCTGCAGCTGAGACAGAGCTCTGTGACACTGGGCACTATGTTTCGCTCCAGAATGCTCTGATTATTTTCAGATTTAATTGTGCCCTGCACAGATTCAAGACACCGTGTGCCAGACGCAGCAAAGTAACCGCATAACATAACTGAGTCCCCTCCATGTTTCACAGTGGAAATGGTGTTCTTTTCTTTGAGAGAGCTGATGTGACCAAAAAGCTCTAGTTTTGTTTCATCTGGCCAAAGCACATTCTCCCAGAATGCTTGTCAACGTGCATTTTAGCAAACTCCAGTCAAGCTTTTTTTTTTGTTTCTCCTGTTATGTTTCTGGGTCTTCTTCCATGGAGCCTGCTTTCATTCAGAAAATTACGTATGGTGCAACCACACTCTTGTATCTGTTATGAAGTTTTCCTTGGTTCTTTTTCCACCATTTGAACTATCCTTTCATTCAATCTGGGGTCAATTTTCCTCTTGAGGCCACGTCCACAGAGGTTGGCTACGCTCCCATGGACTTTAAACTTATTAATAATATTAGCAGCTGTGTTCACCGAACCAGAAAGCTGCCTGGAGATTGTCTCTGCAATTATATTCTTCCTTTTCTTCTCTGACAACGCTCTTCTTTCTCACACAACACCAAACAGCATGATGGGGGCTTTCTCCATTTAGACTGAATGAATGATTATAAGATTGAGGACACCTGTGATACAAATTTAATACAATAGTCTGCTTGAAATATCACTGCACTTCCCAGTTTAACACCACTTCTGAGGGGTACCAATAATTTTGTCCAGGCAACTTTAGAAGATCTTTGTAGAATAAGCAAGAATTCAACTTTTTTTTCATATCTTCTTTGTTTTATTCTGTGGCAAACCAAAGATGCACAGGTATGTATGACACAAAAGGAAGGACAGCACATTGTTTCAATGAAGTGTAAGGGTGCCAGCACTTTTGGCCACGTCTGTATGGGCACTTGCTTCCACACTTTCTCCTTGTTATTATATGCCCTTCTACCCTTGGTATGTCTCACACTTATCTGATTACATTCTTTTAATGCAGCACCTGTTGTCTCTCGCCTTCACACCTTGCTGCATTATCTTTCTTTTTGTACAGTATGTGCACTCCAGGCACATACCCTGTTCTGACCACAAAGAGGAAATTGTTGCATGTCTTGATTCATAGTTAAAAGACCTTTTCATCTATCAGGAACAAAACTGAGTCAGACATTGAAATGTGTGATGAGCCACCGTCAGTGAACCAACACACTTCGCACCATCACAACTAATGTTTCTGTGGACGCTCACGCCTCAGGACTGGTGATGTGTGATCAACCTGAGGACAGAACAAAAGCATACATCAAACCTACTACCATTGTCAGTAACAAGATATTGATTTGGATCCTTGCCCAAGAGAATGATGATATGTGTCTGCTTGGTTTGGCCGACTGACAACAGTGATTTTTTTTCGACTCCCCTACTTTCCCTCCTTCTTCAGTCCCATCCATGCCAAACATCCCTGTCTGTCGTCTCTCATCCATCTCAGGTGTGAAAGGGGACCTGAGAGAGTGGCAGGGGCACCTGAGACATGGCATGAAGATAAGGGTTGTAGTGCTCAACAGACAGTGTCTGTCTCTAAACCCCTCAGCCAGATGGCCGCTGTCTGCCAGGGAGATGGCCAGTCCCCAAGGGTCACACGTGCAAATTCAAACACACATTAACACACACATGCTTCTGTATTACATTTTTTCTGAAAGGAATGCAATAATAAAAAGAGGTACAGGAAAACAGGAAAATGCATTGTGAATAGTTAAAATATCTTCTGACTGAAACTGCCATGTTGAGGCCAAAGGTGATGAAAGCTGTGCAACACTAAAAGGCACACAGACATTTAAGCCATATGCATTTTCTGTGGCCATATGCAGTTTTGTTGTCCATCCCATGGTTGGCAAACACATCTAATATGCTGTAACATGGCAGCCATGGAGCACAAAGCCAGGAAAGTGAGACAGTCTGTGTTCAATGATATCCGCCCAAGATATCCCTCTCTTTTAGGGGGAGATGTAACGGTCTTTGAGCCCCCCAGATCCACAGACAGATGGAGACTCTCATCGTTCCCTCCTCCTCCTCTCCCTGTTCTCCCAGGCAGAGCTGTTCATCCTGCCCCAAGGAACATATGTGCTGCTTCTAGGAGAAAGTGCAAAATCTCATATAGGGGCCAACTTTGAGATTTGGCATATTTCCCGAGGGGCTTTTTATTTTCCTGTTGGACTTTCTGTTTTGATGGACAGGCTTGGAGTCGGTGCCCATGTAGGAAAGGGCACAGTGCGACCTCTTCTGTGGGGTCAAACTTCCACTGAAGAATTAATACAACACAGAGAAAAGGCTATGAGCAGTTAGGATACTGTCTGTCAGCAGATGAGGCGGCATTGTTCAACTCTGGTGAACATGATGCAAACTGCTGGTCCTTTCACATTGACGTTGAAAGCCAATTACCACTTCCAATAATCATTTGACTTTTATAACCGCTGAGGATGATTAAATGCGATTTTCATAAAGGTAGTGGACTATTAAATGGCACCACCTCTGCCTCTCTGCGATCAGCTCTTCATTTAATTTTTCTAAAGAAGAATAAGAGCCAGAAAGAACTGAAAGTGCAAGATGGCTGTCAGGTATTTTCAAAGGTAATAATAAAGTTAACCTATTGACTTTTGGGTATAATAGTGTAGTTATAATTGTGCTTATCCCTTTTTCTTTCTTTCTATCAGAAAATTTCAAATGCAGCAAAAATCTTGTGTCATAGGTACAGTTTTCATAAGCATCAATAAACTATGATGGACTTTCTTCACTCTAGCATCCAACAATAGTATATTCAAGCTTCAGTGCGTACAAGTGCTGATCATGTTACCATAAGAATTTCTCATCAAATTATTAAATTAGGAAAAATAGCTGAAAAATAAGGTGATAACAGAATGTCATTTATTGCAATGAACATTTAGACCCTCAGGATATCAAAAAGTCCAATGTCTATCAATCAAGAGGTGAGAATCAGGGATACTTCAGCATCAATATTATTTGTACATCTGTACATTTGATTGTTCGTGAGCTGGTACAACAAGTACAAGTATTTTTGGATCTGGAGGCAAGACTCATTACTTATGACATATAGGAGCCCCATAATGTTCATTCTGCATAGGCTACTCTGGCACCTGTGTCTGGGATTCATGACAGCTTGCAAATTTGTTCCACTACAAGTGAAACTGTGAAAAATGTGTAATTCATGAACTGCTGAGAGCTCTTCAGTAACTCAGACAAGTCTGCAGTTATCTTCATGCAAAAATGAAGCATAGTTTTCCGTTCCAACCAATCAGGGAAAAGGATACCCTGGTAATTAGAGACATCAGAACAACAATTCTTGTTGAACTCTGGGCTGTAACTACTTGATTATGAACCGAAGCATTAAAATGATTTATTTCATATTGTGGAATAGAGAAAGTATCTACTTGGCCAAATCCTCCATGGATAAATGTGAATTTTTGTTGCATTTTATTGCAACAGCTCAGTCATCACTGTGGAATTCCTGTTGCTATAGGGCTTATGTAACAGTAATTGTACTGATCTTCACAAAAATGACACTGGAAAGCATTTTGAAACTCTGAAAGACTCTGCTGTTGATGTTATTATTTAAATGTCTGGTTAAGAAAGTTCCTTGACATTAATGCATGTTAATGAAGTATGACCAGATTCTGACATCTTTAACATGATAAAGCAGTCATTAAAATGTAATCTTTTGTGTCCATATTGTTGATAAATAATTGGTATTTATCTCAACTGTAGTTAACACTGATTTTGTTAGAGATAGATGTAATGTAATTGCTCAAGTGAAGCTCATTGTTTTGGGATTGTCTGTAATTGGAAAAAACATAGTGTATCAAATATTCAAGGCAAATGTGAACTATTTTCATATGTTTGAAATATTTATGTATTTTGTGAGTGTATATTTAACACAATAATAAATATGCAGTGAGTCATATAAGTGTGAATGTGTATCTTTAAAGTGCATTTTAGTTTATTTTTAAGGGGCATGAGGATGTTCTACCAGTCAATAGTGATTTAAAAAGAAATGGAACCAAAGCTGTTCAAAATAAAGAGAAGTGCGTGTGACCAGAAATGAGCAGAAACTTGATGTCATTAATATTTTTACCTCAGGTAAATGGCAGTTTGAAAGATGTGACTGCTGTGTAAGCAAATAAATATAGTTTTCCTTTATACCCTATAAAAGCCTTAAAGTAGTGGATGCAGCTTCATCAGGATATGTGAAAATAAGGTTAAAAAGTACTTACAGAAAACTGTAAGTAACTTGGGACAAAAGTGTCAAAATGTGCCAAATGAATGTACTGTAATGTCATGTAATGTAAAGTAATAAACACACTTCAGAATTCTATTTTAGATCACTATTGCCATGACAAAAATTAACAGTAACCACAGGTAATTGATGCGTTTTTCTACGCCTGTAGTGTTGCCTTGCTTCAGAGGTGCGTGCAGGAGAACTTACACTGTGTTTATAAAGTAGGTAGAGGATTGGTAGATTGGTAACCAGAGAAACACCAAGTGTGAACCAAGGGCAGACCTGGGCTGAGTACAGATCATACAAGTCATCAGGGTTCATGACTGAGTGTGATACTAAGAGGGCGCATGGAAAATTACCACACAGAAAATTAACTCAGCAGAGTGTGATTAAAAATAATTTTTGTGAAACTAATTTGCACTTACTGTAGCATAAAATTAAGGTTGCGTTGGAACAGTTGGTTCAATTTTCAGAGGACCATCAGGACTTTTGAAAATTTAATGAGGATCCAAATTGCCTCTTTCTCTCCCGTCCACATTATGTATTTGTGAAAACCCAGTGCTGTCTCTGTCTGGTAAAGACCAAAGAGCCGTACAGCAGCGACGCGTTAATAAATGCACAGAAGTCCAGGTGGATCTGGTAGGCAGAATTTAGGAAATCATTTGCTCACTTCAATGACTGTTATTCTGTGTTTTTTGTTTAATTCTATTTTTAAATTGACTACAGCAGACAAAGAGGAGTTCATCTGATGGAAATAATTGAAAAAAAAAAAGGATTAAAAATGCTACCAAGTCCGTCTGTTCACCAGTCATATGATGTCAAGAGAATAGCTCGATGTTAGAGGTCAGAGGTTACGGGTCAGGAAAGGGTTAAATGGATGACCTTTCAACTCTTGACTCCATTTACAACTGCTGAGAGCAAGGATAATTTTTATCCTAGTAGCACTTTGTTTAGAAATCAAACCACTTCATCATCCATCCCATTCACTTAATCTTTCCAACTGCTCAGATGGCATTTAAGCGGAGAAGAGTAAAAATCCATATCGGACATAATATAATCTTAATGAATATGCATGTAATCGGCCATGGAAAATGGCCCATGGCAGTACAATTCACAGTTATCACAGTTTAAGTTTTTTTGAGGGCGAAACACTCTGTCAGTGAAATTCAGTTTTGGTGATTCACCATTGAGTCTTGCACTTAGTGTGTGTGCGTGTGTGTGTGCGTGTGTGTGTGCGTGTGTGTGTGCGTGCGTGTGTGTGTATGTGTGTGTGTGTGCGTGCATGGTACTTTTCACCCATATGGCTGGCACAGGGATTGGCTTACTTGAAGGGACAACAGTGGATCTTTATGAGCTCCTCATGATAAGGCAGGGAGACATTAGGGTGACGGGTGTTCAAAGCCGTCCTCCTCATGGTCATTGTGCGGAAGAGAAATGTTAGAAGATGACAGCAGCGAGAGCAAGCAGAATATTATCATCCTTTACTTCAACATGGCCTCCATGCAACAGAATGGACATCCATGGTCTGTGTGAAATGACAGCATAAGAGGCCATGACTGATTTTGATGAGTGCTTGCCTGCACAGTGTGAGTCCATATGAACAGGCGTGCAGAGAATTCACCAGGGAATAAATTCCTTATTGGTGTCTCTATAACCTGGTTCTATGGGCTCAAATTATGATCAAAAAGATTTTGACCTTGCAAAGTGATGTACACGAATAATTCCAAAATTTGTAATTGTAAATTTATCTTTGTAAACATTTAAAAATAAATCAGCAAGAGAAAGTCAAGTCTGTGCATGTATAGAAAAGATTTGTATGTGTTAAAATCAAAAGAGACTGTGTGAATAAAATCAAATTTTGTCAGTGGTAATGTTACACAAAGACACTGTGAAAAAAGAAATGTGTTTGTGAACATCTGTGTATGGATACAGAGCAGAAACCTTCATCTCTGCTGCAGATCATGGAAAGTGTAGCTGATTGATGATTGTTGCTGATTGGATCCACAAACCTCTACCAAGGGTCATAAGTCTATCTACAGAATTAATACCTCTTAAAAAGATTTTCTCTTCATTGATTTGAAAAAGGTCAAGTTAAATCTGTAGTAACGGGTTTATTGGCCTCTTGGAAGTAATGAAAACAAAATTGTGAACACGACATTGACACATTAAAGAGACAGACACTTCCTTCAGGAGTTTATAGTGGAGACCAAATTAGAGCAAAGGACAGAGAATCAGGTTTAAACTTAAAAGGTAATAGATTGAAAATGGTGCACATGTTCACCAGCTACTTGCTGACTTTGTCTGTCCATCAGCTTTTTCACTTAAAACATCTGCCTGCTGCAGCTGAAATCGGATGTTGATTAGAGCAGTGAGAAGGAACCAAAACATTAAACATGTGAGCCAGAAACCAGAATAATGAACTAAAGCTGGCTGAAATGCTCCA
This sequence comes from Seriola aureovittata, assembly GCF_021018895.1. Lineage (NCBI taxonomy): Eukaryota > Metazoa > Chordata > Actinopteri > Carangiformes > Carangidae > Seriola > Seriola aureovittata. The sequence goes on along the minus strand of NC_079374.1, from coordinate 9,559,113 downwards.
TAGTTCTAAGGGGCTCAGGGTCAGGTGATAATACATGTTGGTTTGTTGCTACCAACAACCTTGAACCATTCTTATGATAAAAACATTGATTATAGCCAGTTTAACTACACCTGCAAACCTGTACTAAAGCTTCTGTATCAAATGAAAATAGCATTGGCAGCACAGCTACGTCACTTGCTGCTAACGGATTAGGGATTTAAACAAAACAAAATAACGACCCTACTAATAATAAGACATGAGCTAAATATAAATATGAGGTAAGGGTGAGTGAATGAATGAAGTGAAACAAAGGGGCAATTCAGTCTGATCATCTAGTTATTGCTGATAAAGAAGCACTCAGCTAAACAAAAAAATGTCAATGTGTGATGAGTGTGTTTTTCATTTCCCTTTCTTAGGTGAGAAACATCAAATAGTTCAAAGTGAGCAACAGCAAACTTCAAAATGACATAGCTGATCTGAGTTCAGGTCTTCGTCAAGTCTTACACTGGCTGAAAATCGTGAAGTAGGATCAAACGACAGGTGAACCCAGATCTGTGGTTGTGGGTAACCTTGTACCGACAGTGAATGAGTCACAGGAAGGCATGTCTCTGCCTCAGGGTGGACACCTGCAGTTGAAAGACCTGAGCTTTGATGTGTGTCAGAGGGAGCGGGCTGCAAGGAGGGGAGGTGTCTTCTAAAAACGTATTTTTACACTTAGTATGGTTCAGCTGATGCGAGTTTGATACAGCTTGTTAATGCTATTGCACATTTGAAGATGTTCAACTCTACTTAGTCTTACTTAACTTTCCAATTTTGAAAAGTATATGACTTTCCTAATCTTTCTAAATTATATCAAAATATATATCGGTTGAATATGTCTCTTTATTTCTCTCCGTTTGAAGTGTGTGGTTGACTTGTCCTGATCTGCGCTGCTGATACCAGCACTGCATATAAATCCCAGCCTCCAGAGACCTGAGAATGCTTCGGCAAAGATAGAACCTAGTTAACTTTTGCTGCAACCAACAAGTCCTTTAATTTAATTGACCATGAAATAAGTTGCTCAACCTTCATTGTCATAGTAACAATAATACAACCCATAGGTGCATACCAGTGGCCTTAGTCATCATGGTTATGATAATACGGTCTGTAGGAGTGTACCAGCACGACGCGTACAAGCAAGTGATGTTCCAGGTAGCCTGTTTTATAATGTTAACAGTGTAGTTGTAATGTTTTCCATATGATCATCAAGACAGAGCATTAAAATGATTGCTGCAATGATAAACTGTCAGAGATGTAAAATCTTAATACTTAATTGGATGGTGCAGCCAGAATTTAATCATGACACAGAGCTTCTGCTTTTACTTTATTATGCCAACAACATGGCTCCTGGCTATCTCCCTCTGTTCCTCACCGCCACTTCCTGTTTACTAGACGTGTGACCTATTTAACCCAATACATGACAGAATGTGCCGCTGAAACTGGGTTTCTTGGATTGTTCATCTTCTCACTGTACTTGTAGCTAAGTGCTCATGTCAGTGCAGTCCCTCATTCTTCTTCTAATAAAAGGTTTTAGTTCTTCATTAACAAAAACTTTGTGCCTGATTTGTTCCCAGGGGCTTGTGTTCCCCTTTTGTAAAGTATTAGCCCATGTATATCTATCAATAATCAGGGCAGGTTCATGACCATGAAATGAAACGAAAATTAACTATTTATTGTAGAAATGAATGAAATGCTCATTACAAAGCGTTTAATTTCACCCCATGCTACATAAGGAAAAGTAACACTAACAAATCATTTTTGGCTACAGAACTGCAGTGGACTGCATTTATGTAGCAGCAAAGTTCTTTACTGTTTGCTTCTCATTCAACAATTCACACAACAATGACTGCAAGCAATCATCAGCAAGGCGCTGGTCTAACCATTAGGAGCAACTTGGGGTTGTGTGTCTTGACAGGACAGGAAAAGCTCGGGGTTGAGCCATTAATGCTGCAGATAGTGGGTGGCCTGCTCTTCCTCCTGAGCCATGGTAAAAAAAAAAAAAAAAAAAACACAAACAATGCCCTGCTGTTCTTTCTGTTTATTCCCAAACACCAGTGATAATGTTTATCATGTTCAGTCTGGTTTGGTCAGCCACCACCTTTTGTTCACTGCATCCAGGGCCATCGCGGCCACAAAAAGTCCCATGAGAGCTTGGGCTTTCAGTGACCCATGAACCTAGAGCTTTGCCCCTGTCACACTTTGGTCACTCTGCAGGCCTCACAGCTACAGGCCTGGCTGATCTCAGCTTGTGCTCCTTCTCTCCTCTGTGACTAAGTCTCTTCCACCCAAAGTTAATTTTTAATGACACACTTTGTTATGTGGGTCCGTAGGGGGCCCTTAGTGACTGTGCTTTAATAAAGAGAGTCTCACTGCTTGCTCCCTTTGGAGTAGGCTTCATTAAAACCGGTGACAGAAAAAAAAAAGTCTTTCAAGTCCCAGATTTGAGCCCATCCAAACTTTATATTTCTCTGTCCATCTGTCTGTCTGGTGTTTTATGAGTTTATTTTCATTTTTACATCAGTGGGTGCAATAAACAAACAAGATATTTTGAAGGACAGATGATGTGACCCTCTACGGGCCACTTCATAACATAGTGCAGTGAGTGTGTGTTCCACAGGGAATGGTGTTTGGGGTAGAGATAGAAGGTACAAATGCACAATCAGTCTTCATCAATAATCGCTCATCGTCATCTTTATAATATCCCACTTTATCACAAAACTAAGAGATGCATGACAATGTTTTTGAAGCTGAACTGCTGCAAAAATGTTTGGATTGCACACTGCAACAATAATTTACGAATGTCTAAAGGGTTTCTAAAAAGAAAGGTAATTCAAAATATCATTATATAGTTTTACTTGTCAAAAATACTGAAAAGAATAGTAAGTGTGGTTTGGGTTGACTGAGAATTCACATTTTTCTAGCAGTTTTAGAATTACTTAAATGGCATTTTGATGACAATATTTTAAACATGTAATAGATTCTACAAAATGTCCTGGACATATTTCTTAGCAGTTAAATAGTAAAATCCTCTACATATATTATAGTGTTATCAGCTTAATGGTGGCTTATTTACTTCCACTTACAAATCCAAACTGTCTATAGAAAAAGGCCAGCCACACCCCAGTTCATTGTGCTTACAGATTGTACCCTGAGACAGTATGGTGGGTGTCACTGAGTAAATAATGGAACAAGAGGTTTGTGTATCACAACAATGTAGAGAACTCAGTTTCGCAACCTCTAAGTTTTATTGATAAACAATACCCGACCCTATTCAGATCATGTACGATGCACAATTTGCTGGTAATTAGTGAGTAAAATTCATTTTTGCTACTAGAGATGATCTGAATCCACTATAGAGGGTGTAATATTTGTCACAAGGGAATCTGACAACTCCATGAAATAGTAGATACTCTATATAGCAGAGCGTGTGAAAAGTGAATGATTTCAGACACAGGCTGCCATGGAAACAAGTAGGCTTCAGATTGGTCAGTGGGGGTGAAGCATCCTTGCTGTTTTAAATGAAGTGAAAGGGAAAAGTGCCAATTGAAAGACAAACTAGCCTCGGCATCACAGCCATAGACGACCGGTCCGGCTTTTTATTTGCTAAGCACAAAACCTCGTTTGATATCCTTTTCCTCCAAATCAATGTAATCTACCATTAAACCACCAGGACTTAGTGTAGTTGGGTCATGTAATCTGCAGATAAAATGAGGTTCTTCTGCTGTGTAGCTCACAATATTAGGTACAGGTTACAGTACCTGTTTTTAATGATGAAGAAAGAACTCGGAGTGGAGCTACTTGTAATTGTTTTCTATTGCTATGAAGACTTGCGCTTGTGTGCCAGAATGAACACCTGGCTCTTGGCTTGTTGCTATAATAATCAAGGGGGAAAAACACTGCAGCTGTGCTATAGTTGTATTTAGCCAGTAAATTAATAAATATCTTCTACAGGCTACAACTGCCTTTAATTGCTGAAATTGATTAGACAGTTTATCGGACGTGCCTTCCTCTTTTCCCATCTGTGAAAAGATGTAATTTTCTTTTCCCACACTTCTCTATCAAGAAAATAATTACAGAACAGAGAGATGAGAAAACTAAATGAATGCTATCAGTAAGACGGTAGAGAAAAGGTCATTATTTAAGGATTGGACAATTGAGTGGTCTGAGCAAAGTAGGGTACATGGGACCAGTCATTGGTGGTAAGGTGGCAATAATAGCACGTTAGAGCAAAGCTAGCACATGATTCTTCATTATAACCTACCCTTTGGTAGAATCCTTATCATTTCATGTAAATCTCCCTACATGACTAACAAGGGAATTATACTATCATTAAGGAAACAACTGAGGTTATTGGTAGCAATTACAGAGTCGTGCCATATTTCTACTATGGTTTGGAGACAAAATTATAGGAGGAAAATTTGAAAAAACCTTATCAGCATCGTAATTCTCTGTTGAGATACAATAAATTCAACATACAACATGTAATATTTTCTAACATTACATTTGTGTGTTATGTATGTACACATCTGTGCTCACAGGATGTGAAAAATCCAAACCATGCTTTGGGGTTTTTGCTGGTATAAAGAGATCACAGAGTCAAACACAGAATTTCACTGGTGGGATCTTTGAAGCTGTTGTACTTCAGAGGGAAGACATCAAATATGGAAATTCAAGACAACACAAAGAACAACAGATCTTTCTTTACGTATTTACCCTACACTATGTTCTACACTATACACTATAGCACGGGGATTCTGCAGAAGGATATTTTCTTGATGCACATATGTATGCCTGCTATTCACACATCCAAGAATCATTTTTGAGCCTCACTTTAAGGAATGAAAAATAAAAGGTAATTTCATTATAATTTTGCAGGTAATAACTCTTCTAAGAATGAAATCCTATTAGTCATCTTCGAAGAAGCTGTTAAAAATGACAAAACATGGATGCATTTATGTCAATTATGTTAAATAATTTCAATTATACTGCAAAAGAATTTCTAATTTTGAATTTTTGATTATACAGTTGCCCTGCTTGTACTCCTCATTGATTAAAATAAGTGAGTGTTTTATAGCAGATAAGGATCAGGAGTAGGTAATGATTTAAGAAAGGCACAGCTGGTACTTATAAAAGGCATTATGTGTCACATGCGGCTTTTGCATGTGCTGCACGGGCAGCGGTCTGTGTACTCTCCATTTATTCCATGTGATTTTGCACTCCCTCCTCACAGGAGAGGAAGAGCTGATTGCAGTGTTCTCCCTGTCTTTCTCAATAAGCCCGGCACTGTCGCCTCCTCTTTCACTCAAACTCATGTGTGGAGTGACTGTCAACCCGCCAAGGCCCATTCACTCCAGCACACACCAAATCCACCACAACTCCCTGTGCTCTGTCTGCATCACAACTCCTCCCCAGCTCGCTCTCAGCTCACAGTCACATTCTGCAGCTTTGAACTACAATTTAGCTCACCTCCAGTGTCTACCCTGCAGCCCCATTCCACTTCCCCATGCATCCCCACTCTCCTCCCAATCTTATATGCCCCCCCCCCTCCAGCTCCACTCGGGGCTACATGATAACACACTTTGGAGGGAACCGCTTTCCCCCAGAGCAGCCCAAACTGTGAGCATATTCATTCCATCATAACAGCACTGTAGCAAAACTGCTGTCACGCCGAGTTTGCCATGCTAATGTGGCTCTAGGCGCCACTACCCTGCCCTTAAAATACTGTGATGGAGGTGTGTGTGTGGAGTGTTTTGTGGGTGCTGGGGGGGGGGGTTGCTGGTTGGAGAGGCTAAATAGCACAATGCGGGGGTTCTGGGGTGTGGGAGTGAATGTACGGAGAGAGGCCACAAAGATAGTACACATCAAGGGAGCAGTTGCTCTTGTAGCTAAAAGCAGTTAAATTCCCAGTAAGGTAAACACTGCTTGATGTATGGCAAAATGTGAAACCACTCGAGCTAGCTCCTCCTATTCTCCCCCATCAAGCCTTTGAGAGAGGTGAGAGAAGAGGCTTCAAAGGGCTTGACTGACACCTGGTATTGCTTTGAACTATGTCCTTGAACTGTCATATGAAAAGACAGACACTCCCTTTAATCACCCACTTACAAACATCATGTATCAAGACATGTGTACTCAGATAGTACCAACATCTCATTGCCTCAGTCTCACACACACACACACACACACACACACACACACACACACACACACACACACACACACACACACACACTCACACACACACACACACACACACAGCATTCTCTATTGCTGCTGCTGCTGCAGCTACAGCGAGGAACTGATGGGAGTAACAAGGATCCTACCTTCCTCCAAATGAACAACTGCAACATGATGCAGTTGTCTGCAAATCATTGCGACACCAAGGAGGGCAATCAGCCAATTACCATTACCACTGTTTTCCAAGTCACAGGCTCCAGATTACTCTAAAGCACATGTGGGATACACAAAACAGATTCCTCCTGCGTCTGTTTGCCTCACCTTTGATGTTCTGTAAAACTCAGAGATTCCTCTGCATGTGCCAAATAGATATTAGCAGCTTTGTTTCTCACGTATGGAGTTCAGTGATATATCACCTTGTGACCTGCACTGTGGTCTTAGACTAAGATTGTTTTTTTTTCCAAAGGAATAGTGGAGGATTGAGGGCTGGACTATTTCTTGGCCGGGCACAGTTACTTTACTGCACCCATGGCCGAGAAATAATGTGGCACACAACCACCTGTAAAACCAGATGACATTTTTAGGGTTCAGTTTTTCAACAGCTTTATCATACTAGATATTACATGTTATACAGTAATTAGTGAGATTTAGATGTGTTATTAAGTGTATTTCTCAAAATGTCGAGCTATTCTTTTAATCCTGACTCTTACCTTTAATGGGGTCTGAAAACGAAGGATTCTCCAGGTACAGCTTGTGTGCACTTTTTCAGTAACTCAAAATTAAAGTTCAGCCACCTCTCCCAGCAGTCCTGACACAAACCCCATTATTTTACTATAGCTTTTATCCAGTCCATTTATTGCCCTTTTCTTCCCAATGTATTTCTCATTTCCCTCTCTTTCTATGGCAACTCCCAGACCTTTTCATCCTGCCATTGCATTTCCCTCTCTTTTCTTTTTTATTGTTAATCTCACCCAATCAGTCCATTTTCTTCTTTCTAAAGACATACCCACATTAATCACATAATTTCTGTCCAAAATATTTCAGTCAGGAGAGACTAATAGAAAAGAGGGCTTTAAGTGTAATTAAAGTGTTATTAAGAAAAATTAGAAGAAATATGTGAGGAGTCTTTTGGTGCCAATTAGACACCATTGTGACATCATATTTTACGTAATATCTACAACACCAGTGGTGGTGGTAGTGGTGACAGAGTGAAGAACAACAGCTTAAGGTTTGGATGGATGTGATGAGGGGCTGGATTTTTGATGAGTTCACTAGAAGTACACTTTGGACAGCTGGTTCTGACTTTTGCTAAGCTTTCAACAAAAATAATACCTCCACTAGCATGCTGCACCTACCAGCATGCAAGACACCCAGTGGATCAGATATCTCAACCTATCTTCAGTTTCATCTGCTCATCACATCAACTTTTCTGCATCACCATTCAGCTACTGAAATGTCTGAGTCAGATAGTCTCCTGCAAATAATTCAATTTTAATCTTCAGCTGCTCTCCCCTAGTTCAATTGGAGGAGTAGTGCAACAGTACAAAGACTGTGACTGTGTTTTTACATGTTCCAGTCTGAGTTCCCCAGGTCCAAGTGTTTCCTTTGTCCGTATGTTGACGTGATGAGGTTCTCACTTCTCAAGCGTCGTCTGTGTGTTTGCGTGATGCACAAGTAAAACCAGAAGCAGGTCAGGAGTGAAATCAACCATCAGGTTGTTGGTGTGATGGAAAATAGGTGATTGTTAATTCATGTTGCTGATGAATAAGTGATTGGCTCCAGCGTTGGGGGCCAGGCTTAAAGGCACGGGGCATATGGGGAATGAGGAGGGGCACAGATGCTCCTCGGGGCCAGAGGGCTGATAGGCAAACTTAAGAGGGACACAGAGAGGGGAGAGAAAACACCGGGGCAAGCATGAGAGACGAACACAAAATGTGAAAAGTGAAAAGAGAGCATGCTTACCCGGCCTCAAAAGCAAACTCTGGTCCCACTGTGCAGAACTATCCCCCTAACTCAGCTCCCGAACCCTGGGTCTGAAGTGCCAGTTCACAGCAGAGGCCTGAAGAGACACTGCTTTAAGAGGTTTGCCTCTGAGAATTAGGCCCTGTCCTACTCTGACCTCCAACAAAAGTAAACAGTTCAAAGAAGAAAACTTCTGCATCCGTGTCAGTGACAAGACTGACCTCATGGGAGTGAAACTGAGATATCTACACAAACACACTGTAAGGAAAACACACAGATACTGTTATCAAGATTCCCATCTATCCCTTTATAATCCCTTTAAAAAATATCAATGTTCAGTCAGAATAACACACATGCAGAAGACATGCACACAACACACACACACACACACACACACACACACACACACACACACACACACGCACATACACACACAACACACACACACGCACGCGCACGCACGCACGCACGCACGCACACACACACACACACACACACACACACACACACACACACACACACACACACACACACACACACACACACAAATGTACACATTCTGCAGAGCTACCCCTGGAGCACAGAGAGGATCTCAGCTCCATCTACTGGTGGCATTTTGAATAAGCTGCTTCACTTTGGCTGAGGGGAAATAAACACCAACTCAGTTCCCTGAAATCATTTTCTCCACAGTCTTTGCCAAGCCTCTCTCTCTCCATTTACACCTCCTTCAAGCCAAGAAACTAATCTGACATGGTTAGTCACAGTTTGCCAGTGCAGCACTATGGTATCTTTTATCATCCACAAAGACCTTCTATTATATCACAGGTTGAGGAAGGTATTTTCAAATTAGATTAGATCCAAAATTTGATATCAAGCATTGCACATGGTAATGTTTATAAAAGATGATTAAAAACACAAAATCTCCCCCAAAAATAGATGACACAATTTTAATTTTGCAGATGAGCCTTATGCTAAAATTGTTTAGATTAAATTTTTACCTCATCAATCGTCACTCAACACCTCATAATGACAAAGCAAAAGCTGATTTTAAATTTTTTTGGTTAAATGTATTAAAAACAATAAACTGAAATGTCACATTGACATTAGTTTTCAGCCCTTTCACTCAGTGCTTATTTGAAGCACCTTTGGCAGCGATTACAGCCTTGAGTCTTCCTGGATATGATGCAACAAGCTTCGCACACCTAGATTTTGGGGATTTTCTGCCAATCTTCTCTGACAGATCCTCTCAAACTCTGTCAGACTGGATAGGGGCCGTCTGTGGCCAGTTTTAGGTCTCTCCAGAGATTTTTGATTGGGTTCAAGTCAGAGCTCTGGCTGAGCCGCTCAAGGACAGTCACTGAGTTGTCCCTAAGTCACTCCTTCATTAAGGATATCTCTGTCCTTTTCTCTGTTCAGCTTTCCCTCAAACCTGACCAATCTCCTTGTCTCCTTGTCCCTCGTAGTACGATATCACCACCACACTTTACCGTTGGGACGGTATTGTGCAGGTGAAGAGTGGTGCCTGAATTCCTTTATACATGATGCTTAGAGTTGTGGCCTAACAGTTCAATTTTGATTTCATTAGACCCGAGAATGTTGTTTCTCACAGTCTGAGAGTCCTTTAAGTGCTTTTTTGCAAACGCCAAGCACCTTTCATGTTTCTTTCACAGGATCCGTCTGGCCATCGGGTGTGGTAATGATGTTGTCCATCTCCACAAAGGTCTGGCACTCAGTCAAGGTGACCATCAAGGTTTTGGTCACAAACGATATTATAACAAAAAAATACTGCAACTCTAAGACCAAATGTACCTTCCTTTCTTTCCTTTCCATTTTTTTAATCATATATTGCACATAATAGGATAATGATCATTTTTCTGGCATACCATCCAACTGGCTAAATGTCTTCATACTGATGTTAAACTCTTCCCTGTCCATCATTCAGACACACCTATTCTTTTCTATCAATTAGTTTCTCTATTACTTCATCATTTTCATGTGTTCTTTGTCCTCCTCAGAGGATACTATGTGCATTAAAGTCTCTACATACTATTGCTTTCTTGTTATCCTTAAACGGTTTCCAAAGAATATAGTTCAAATTTTTTACATAGATTACAAAAGTAAAGTATAGTGAGAGTATCTTTACCTGTAGATACTTGCACTGCTATTCCACTTCTTCTTTGCCTAATTCCCTACCCACCACCACCTGCTCCTCCTCTATCATATTTCACTTCTGTATATCCATGTATAACAAAATCAAATTTGGCTTAAGCCATGTTTCTTGTACAAATATAACATCCAGTTTTACTCATCTTAAAATTTTGTCCATTAGCCGGCAGACTTACCATTTTTATTGCATACCTAGTTGATTGCTCTCGTGATTGCTCTGCCTGGGTAATAAGATCATGTCTTACTTCTTCCCATGTCAGATTTGTCATTCCAGGATGGATGGTTGCTGCTTTCACAATCATCTGGATTCACTTTGTTTTGTGTTTCAGTTTATACGTTCCATTTATCACTCCTGTTATGAAGGTCTCAAGCTTTTTAGCATCTATCTTTATCATACTGCCATTCATCGTCTCATCAGGTTTCTTACCTCTCTGATCATTAAGTGTATCAATCCCTGCGTTTTTGCTTTCGAACCGGTTTCCCGATTCTCATTTTTGAGCCTCCCCCTTCAAAATCGTAATAATCTCAACCACCATATGCAACACTATGTTGTCCCCACAGCTGCAGTAGGTAGGAACCCTTCTTCATTTCCCATATTCATGCTCTCCTCCACATCTGGAATATCTTTTCTTTTGTCTACAAACTGTTGCTAGATGTCCAAATCTCTGACAGTAAGCATCTTAGTGGTTTTGGGATGTACTCTCTCACTGAATCCAACATACTGTATATGGTCTCTGGCATGACTCTGCTGTCAAAGTCAAAACTTTTGTAAACACACATTGCTTTAATTTTTTTCCCTTTGCAAATTCATCATAAGTTCCTGAGCCGACCCTCCCTGGAGCTTGGGATGTGATCCCAGTCTCCTCCTCCCTTTATCATACCCTCTAATTATTCTGGTTAGACTGCCATCTTGGTCCAGGGTTCAGGGTTAACTGAGCAATGTTTTTGTCCGTTTGAAATCCAGAGTGTTTCAGAGTGTAGGCGTGTGTCCAGAAAGTTCCTATGGGCTCTGTTTCCAAGCCAACACATGTAGCCATGACATGGTTCTCGAAGCCTGGACACCATTCACCAGAGCAGCCTTTAACAGCTCACTGTATGCCTTATTGTCTGGGTCGATGCCGGAGTGCGCTGCAAAGACAGTTTCCATATGAGTATGACAGTCAGCAGCGGACTCACCTTCCTGTTTAGTATGTGGATCTCAAGCCTGCAGACTCTCGGGGGGAAAGCGCCATACAGCCTGTCCATCATAGTGACAAACCCCCTTGATCCAACTGCTGGGGTCGTGGACCAGATGGCAGGTCCAATATTGGTCCATCAAATCTTGAGACACCTATGACACACTGCCTCCACCTCCTGCAAGGTTTGATTATACATGGACAATAACTGTTGCATTGCTGTGACCCAGTTCTCACCTCCAGTGTTTTGTGGGTCAGGTAGTTCCCCTGTAATCTCCTTTAATTTGTCTGGCAGCCATGGCCTGTACACAAGCTCTTCTGGATCCCAGTGGGCCTGTGCCTGTTCATCCGTCGGCCGCGGCTGGGGATTGGGAAGCATCATCATGGGCATCTGGTGCACATCCCCTCCGTCCCCTCGGTTCAGAAGCCAGAAGTCAAAAGATGCTGCTATTGGAGAAAGAGACTTCCTGGGAGAAGCTTGATTAGTTTTCTTTCTTTTTCCCAGTCTGTCCCTTTCAGAGAGAGATTGGACAGGTCAGGGAACACTGGTTTCTTTTTCTTCCTGGGATTGTTTGGCTGCAGGGATGATATCCACTGAACGTGGAGGAGGTGTCCTTGGTGGAGGAGGGGCTGTAGGTATGGAGGCAGCATTCGGAGGAGGTAGAGCCCTATCTGTGGCCCTATTGTTGTTTTTCCTTCCTTCCTTCTCTCACTCATTCTTGCATCTTCCATTTCTTCTTTCAACATTAATCCTGCCACTGACATTTCTCGCCTAAATTTGGCTTCTCTTCTGAAAAGCTTCCTGGTTCAATACCCTATGAGACTGTTTAGTCTCATCAAACATGTTCAATACAATAATGTACAATAATGTCTGGCAGCTCTCAGGGATATAAAACGGACTGGTGAACCCAATAAAGTAACTGTTAGAAGAACTTTTACTCAAGTAGAAGTGAAATTACTTGTGTAAAAATGTACTCAGATAAAGTACAAACTAAGTCAGTTAAAATGGGCTCTGAGTAAACATTACTTTGTTACATTTTTAAAAGGGGGAAGGGGAGGCGTAAAAAATGTTGTGATAAAACTATTAAATTAAAGAACATCTTTCGGCTACCAGGCATACATGCAGGCGTATAGCATTTCAATGCATATACACCATTCCCAGGTGAGAACAGCATGAAAGCAACCAACAAATTCCACTCTGACACTTTGTAGCCTGTACAACTGATAATTACAACACCACGGCAGGTGTCCCTAGATTTTATGCTGCAACATTAAGCTACATAATCAAATTGTTCTAACAGAATTAACACCAAAATGAAACAGCAGAAATGGCAGAGATGTACAACAGACTCCACAACACAGACAAAACACTTCATTGCCAGGTACCTGTCTGAACGTCACTCTGTAAGTCTTGTGCACTGTGAAGTCCTCCAAAATGTGCTTTAAATCTAACTGCTCGGTCTATCTCAAAACAAAAATACACCCAGTCCACTCAGCGTCTCTGTCCTCACTGTGTTCCTCTGAGCAGCATCACAAAGATATACAGAAGCAAAGAATGATCGATAAAGATGCATTACTGAGATTTAAAAAATGAAATAAAATAAAAAATACACACCAGAAAAGAAAACCTTGTTGTCAGTCCAGGAAGCAGTTGGAATTTAGAGTTGTAATTTAACTCTGTGGTTTAAATTAAAACAAATGTAACAATAAAGTGAAAGTGAAAATATGTTCAAATTTAGTTTTTAACGGCCTTGTAGGATTGTGAGTACCTGTGTTTTTTCAGTTTCCATGTATAAAGTTGTGGTATAGTTATGCAAAATAACAAAATATTTATTTCTTTGGTCACCTATCTTTTTTTTGCAATTATATGTATATTTAAACTGTGATGGAATAGCGGTTGGCGCCAATGTGACGTCACAACCTTGTCTCTCCATGCCCTTGTTTTTTAAACTCTGCTTCTACAATCACGAAATCCAGGCAAGCCGAAGATGAGATAATCCTGATCATCATCTGTTTTTTGTTTGCTTTTGTTTTTGTCAAGCTCTGGAAAGCTCCCTCTAGATCCGCAGAATACACTGAACAATTCTTGTCCTGTGTGTGACATGTAAACTGAAGCTGATGTGTAAAAGTGACAGTGCCCCTTTAATATGAATATACAAATTAATCACAAAAATAAATAAATAAATGATAACAGTGTTGTGTGTGGGATCGATTCAGTCATTGAGCTCATTTCTAAATGTTTGTTAATGTTGAATCATTAGCTTAATCTCACAATGGAAGTACTGACTTTGAGGGACAAGGAGATCTTCAAATGGAGTCTGAGGTCATGTAAAGTAATTTCTGACTCATGGAAGGTTAACGTTGTAAATGCACATCAGACAAAAATGATGTTTCAGAGCTGCAGTCACTGGGGGAGGCTTGAAGCTGGAATCTCAATTATTTGACTGCTTTATGTAGATGTAGCACTATTTCTGGTAAGATTCTGCTGGCAGTGTGCTTTTCTTATTCTTATCACCACCGACAGCAGAACAGCGGAATAATAAAATCTATTGTGTAGCTACTTGTAAAATTCTCCTCCCAACAGCAAGAGCTTGTGGGACATTTCCTGAGATTAACTTTTTAGTTGACATGGAAAAACATTGCATGACACTCAACATTTCAATGCAAGGGTTTCAGATAACATTCACTGAATATTTACATAGGTAAAGTAGGGACTAGATAACTGCCCCTCTGAATCAGTGTATAGCAGCCATGAGTCTGTCTGTGTGTGCATGTGTCCAGGTTCTCCCATCTTCCTAAAATTACAGACAAATACATCAATTTGTTATCAATGGAAGCAGCTGCTCAAGAACTGATTGTAAAATGGTAATAAGCTGCGAGGACCTGCAGAGAATGGTGACAAGACAAATCTCCCTCTTAGGAACATCTTTTTAGAGACCACAACCTGGTCCTCTCACAGTCACTATCTCTTTCTAGATCAGAAAATGAATTGCTGCCGTACGTATAAAGGATTCCCTCCTTTCACCAACAGTCCTACACACTGCATTATTGAACAAAGCATGCAGCAACACACCGGTCTTTCTTAACTCTACATGAGTTCAGGGCAACAGCACAACAGGATCTAATAATGTTGTTCATGACAGCATTTTGTTAGTGTCGAAGAAGTGAGTTAATTTGTGTGCATGAGAGTCAGTCTTTTCCCTTTCTGATGAGGAGAACATTATGTACCGGTGGAGCAGAGATTTCCTTGATAATATCACACTCTGGCATCACACACACACACACACACACACACACACACACACACACACACACACGGTTACAGAGGGTGGCAGTGACGGGCTAATAGCTTCTCTAAGGATGAGATCCAACCTAATTTGCACCATGCATATTCCCTGTGGTGCCTGCACCTACAAGACAACCATATTAATGCTCAGTGTGCGTCTGTGGACTTTGCTGTCAGGGATAGAAAGAAACTACAGTATGTGTGTGAAGAAAGAGAGAGAAATAAAAACAAAAAAAAAGAGATGGAAAAAGGGAGAAAGATGTGATTCAATGCTACTTATCTCTTTGATATCCACACTGTGACTTTCTGTTCCAGGCTGAGAAATGCCCAAATTATTCTTTTCGTCTTTTATTCATGACCTGCGGGACATCCTGACTTACCCTCTTACCGCTTTGCTCCGAGTCAAACTCGATCTCCCACCCTCTCTCTCTGCTCCTCTCTTGCATTCTCCTCATTCTTTCATTTCTCATCTTATCATCGCCATGTGTGATATCTCATTAAGTTTATGCATTCATGAGTGATTACTTATTTACATAAAGTATATAATGCAGTATTGGGGGTGGGGTAAAAAGAGGCAGCCCTAAGAGCATTAGCATGTATGTTTTTTCATACTTATGATTGCCGGTAATTATACATTGATGGAAGTAATGTCCATTTGAGAAATTAATCATGATTATTTATGACTAGCAAATGGATTCCTGCTGTTACATTATATAAGGATAATTGGTTTAAAAATCTTAAAGTAACTGATTAAACATGAAACTTTTATTTGTGCAAGTGAAATTATTCAGATGATGGTAAAATGTTGGTTTAAAATGTTTTGCTATGTCATGAGGTTATTTCCAAACTGATTATGCAAAAATTAATTCACATTTTAAGCATGTTAACAAATTGTCTAATTTGCAATCCATTTCTTGTACTGCACAGACGCTTTAGTGTTTTAATAGAATATTTCAGATTCTCATGGATTAGTTCAGGTGAAACAGTAATGGCAAGTTTTATTTCAGGTACAACAGCAATATTTGATTGGTTTACTTTTCATAATCTGGTGCTATTGAAAGTTTAATGTCATCATGCTGCCTTCAGACTACGAGGTGAAAGCAGGTATTAAGCCACAGTGCAGATGCAGCTTCTGGGATAATAAATCATCTTGAACCACAGGAGCAAGTGCACACCAAGAAGTAGATGGTTTATCTTGGGGGGGGGGTATCTCCTGGCTGTGTTCGTATTGACATTGTTATCAACTGAACAGGTTCGATATTTAATATCTGCATTTTTATGCTCATAGACAGCTGTGTGAATATTATAAACTATTTTGTTGGTTCAGCGCCTCAAGCTCTTGCAGTCCAATAACCAACTATGCAGTCAACAGCACACAGGAGTAAACAGAAATTCAGAAGCACAAATATTTCTTCAAATGTAATGGCACAAACATTTAATAGAGTCACTTGATGAAATGTACATGTAAACGTTTGTTTTTTTTGTTAACCTTCTACTGCACTATGTACCCTTTTTTTTTTTTTTTGCAACTTCCTGATATTTAAACACATTTAAACACTGATTGGCCTTTACATAGAAGGTGGAACATTTCTTAACCACTTTTGTACTTGGATGACCTCACATGAAAAACCCCCTGATATCTTTCTCTTTCTCTTTCCCACACTGTCGATGACCTTGAGTCACCTGAAGAAGAGATCCTCGACCTGCAAAGATTTCTTGAAAAATACTGAAAGGATATGTAGAAAGTTATGACCTGTTTTTATCATGTAAATCTTGCTTCAATGTAATTATTGTCTTTTTACGCAATATATCAGGTATGTTCCCCAAATGGCAACAGTGAACTATATACAGTAGTCAGTGCAGCCAGTGGATTCCTAAGTTAATAATACCTGAATCTTCAAATTAGACAGACAGATGGATGACAGATATGCTTACACTTATTTTTTTCTACTTATTCTTAAGAATATGAACCCGTCACTGTTATGTATCTGGACCACACTGTCCCCTGGCTTCAGATGCCTGCAGCAAAAGGGAGGTGCAAAACTCCCGGCTGCAAAGGCATCGTCAGCGAGAAGAACTGCTTCAACAGCTTTCACACTCAGTGACATACAGTATGTATGCATACACACATACACACACACATACACACACACATACACACACACATACGTGCACATTCTCTAGCGCTCTTAGTGTTTCTTCATACTAAATTTTCAATAAGGACAATCAGTTCATTTGTCCTTAATTTTGAACAACTGTTATTCTTGAGTGTGTATACTGTACAAACATTTCTTAGTTTCTCTTGGTTTAAGTCACAGTGTTTTGTGATAAGATGTTACATCTAAAATGGAAATGCTACGTCTTTCAAACCAACTGCAGAAATTACTTTTAAAAGTTGAAACACATAAACCTGAAGACAAAAATATGTTCTGTGCATGATTTTGCAGAAAATATGGGATTTCATTACATTTAGTCAAAAAGCCCGTACATGTATTTGTAAAAATGAATGTCAATGAATTTCATGTATTCTGTTAGTTATTTCTAAAAAAGAAAAAAAATTAAATGTTAATATAAGTTCATTTTAAGTCATAAAACACTGTAACATCATCCCATGATGGCAGAATAATGTGGGCTATAGAGGGTCATCTATGTTTTTCGATTAATTAAAAGCCATTTTGAAGTTTTCATGTGTAAGACTTTGATGGTGTTGACAGAACAAGTAGCTGCTCTGGAGCCTTTGATCACATCACATGATCTTAATGAGCAGATTGATTTTACTCTGTTCCAGTGGTAGAAGAAGTACTCACATCCTTTAAGTTAAAGTACCAATACATCAATCTGAAATTACTTTGTTACAAGTAAAATCCTGTATCCAAAATCTCAAGTAAACATTAAGTAGTATTTCAGCAACATGGTCTTACAGTACATTAATAATATTAATACATCAATGCATAAGTAACATTTTCTTATGTTAGCTGCATGGTCGAGGTGGAGCTACAGTTAGGTATAGTTTACTCCAGTGATTCCCAACCTACAGCTTGGGCCTCCTCCAAAGGGTTAATATAAATCTGAGGGGTCATAGAATGATTAATGGGAGAGGAAAGAAGAAAAAACAAAGTTCTGCAACATAAATTTTATATTACAAGTATTACATAACTTGACTTCTTTGGACCTTGAAAAGTTATCTAAATGAAACTTTAAAGTTGAGAGGGGAAATGTCTCTTTTTCTGGAACTGCTAACA
Source organism: Seriola aureovittata (assembly GCF_021018895.1). Classification (NCBI taxonomy): domain Eukaryota; kingdom Metazoa; phylum Chordata; class Actinopteri; order Carangiformes; family Carangidae; genus Seriola; species Seriola aureovittata. The sequence continues at coordinate 9,541,090 of NC_079374.1, read as the reverse complement.
ACTCATAGACCTCTAAAATGTGAGAGGGGACACTGCTTTTTTGTGGGAGAACACGAACCAAGAAGGTTAGGAACCACAGGCTTAATCTTTAGCAGTACATTATCATATGTTATTATAATGTAAAATCTTCATTTCAATCTTCATCTATATTTTTCAGATGAATTCAATGGAGTAAATAGTACAATACTCCCTTGCCTATGACGTGTAGTGGAGTAAAAGAATGGCATAAAATCAAAATACTAAAGTAAGTAGTAGTAAAGTGCAAGTACCTCAGAATTGTACAATACTTAAAATGTATTTCCACAACTTCCCAGTTCTCATGGAGTTTCGTATGTCTAAATTTCCATTTTTCTATAAGGACCTCTCATCCATTTGGCTAAAAGCTGTAAGTCCATTCATTGTGATCACCACGTCTTCCATTTATTCATTCTATTGAAAGCATCGGGCTACCATTTACAGAAACAGTATGTCTCCCGCTGCAACTCATGGGTAAACAGTTTCACAACAGAGAACATAAACTCAGAGGTCTGTAACAACGGAGTGAATCAGATTTGTGTAAATGTCAACTCTCTATTGTTGACCAACAATCGATAGAAGCAGACATTTGAGGCATTTGGTCTTTTCAGGGTCTAAGTTTAATTCAATAATATTCACACTGAGTTCCCGAGCAATTGCTATTGATGGCTACTAAGAGCCTGACAATGAGCTTGCACAAACTGTTCCGAAGATTTGTTGGTTCTGAAGTGCATCAAGTAACACTGTATATATGGTTGTTGTTACTCTTTCAATACAATTTGATACTGGATTTGATCTGAATCTTTAGGCGATTGTATAGTTGGTTTGTGTGTCAGCTTCCCTTTATATTTTGGCCACTTCTACACAATTTCCACAATAAACTAAAAGTATTCAGTAGTCAATTAATTTGAAGCTTTGGAAGGTTAAACTGAGAAAACACTCACATAATCTAAGTAACTCCAAGACTGAACAAACGCAATTTGATTTTTGATGAATGGTGATTAATAACGAAGATTACAAGGTTACTCTTTGTTTTGTTAATATGTGGCAGGCTGAGTAGCAGGAGTCTCAAATGTCATTAGAAAAGGTGTGGGTTTGTGTGTTTTCAGATATGAAGATCAGAGCATATTTTTTTTAGATCCAAACAACACTACATCTTTCCTGCAGTTACAGAAGCAGTATCAGCCAGTTCATAAGCAGTTTGTATCCTAGAAGCCTCATCTCATTTAGCCAATAACACAGCTGTTTGTTCATTTTTCAACTGTCCTGGCCTTCCTCTGCTGGGTCACATAACATCACACGGGCAGTAATGTCCTAGTTGACAGGTGCATTACCCAGAAGTCCCCTCTAACCTTGTTTTGTGCCTGTGTGTCCCCTCGGTGATGTATGTGTTGAGGCAAAAATATGTATGTGTCGCTAAGCTCCCAGCTGTGTGGATGGCCCTCAGCCCTTTAGCACCGTGACTTCTGCAGCTTACAACAATCACCCTCTTCACATAACAATAATTAGAGAGGGGACAGGATGTCATGTCACTCTGCCCATGCTGTAGAGTCTCTGCTGTCTGCAGCACCAACAAGCTGTGTCCAGACACTCCGAAGTCTCACACATGGGAGCTGATACTCTGTTCCATCTGCTGGAAACAAAAAGTGTGAATAAGAAGACACATTTGGCATTAAAATGGATGATCTCTTAAGAACAAAGGTCAAATTTGAAAACAAGTGAACTAGACTGTTGAAAGTTCTGACAAGTTTTTTTCCTCTCATTGTCAAGAAAAGCTATGTGCCAGATGCAATTAGACCCCATATTTGCAATTATGATACAGCACTTTGCGATCACCCATATGAACTCACATAATGCTTGTAAATGGTAGGAGGTTGTGTCCTCAGTAATAACTCTGGAAATCTTTGAAAATATATTTGAACAGTAGTTTTCATAAATAAATGTTAGCTTTAGTGTTTTCCTTCACATATTCAAGAAAAAAAAACTCAATTCGGTTGGTGGCTCATTATAAAATTCTTCTGGGGAAACTTGGACTTCACGGAGCTATAAGGTGAATGGTGACTTCACACTTGAAAAGGCGTAGAAATCAGCAAAAACACTAAGCCTGCTGGTTTTGAAATGCCAGCATGTAATTTGAGATCTGAGTTGGACATGTCATGCTGTAACATCTAAGCTGTCGTTTCCTCTCCAGGACACTTTGCGGTGTATGGCCTTAAAACTTCCATCAGGTGCAGGCTGACCCATGTGGTTAGACAGTTGGTGAGGCTGACAGTGACTGGGACCTATGCCACGATGATCCCTGCTCTGAGATAACTTCTGTCTTACCTCTAACCCCCTGACACATCAACAGGAAGACATTCACTTGTTAATCCCATCTGTGGCCGCAGATGCATGAACATATGACCAAAAACTGATGCTTACAGACAGAGCTCTTCTATTATATAGAAATATATTATGGTATAGAGTAATTCCAGTAAAATGTATGCTATAGATTCACATATATTAACATATGTTGCGTTTGCCAGTTTGAGATATTTCTAATCAATATGTATATTTTTTTAACATCTTTCATCTTTTACCTCATAACACACACAAAAAAAGCCTTGAAAACCAAAAAACATGACAGAAAGCAACAGCAACAAATGAATATTTGCATTTGTGTTTAGAATGCAGCACATCTCCATGCAGGTCAAGCTCAGCCAGATGCTCATGAATACAGTTGTAACTTGGAGACTTGCATGGGAAGTTATGTGTTGTGAAGTTTTGGAAAGCTCAAGGTCACTTCGTGTTTATTTGCACTTGGTCACATACTGGCTGTCAAGCCACTGGCTACTTTGCTGACCCCTCTATTCTGGATGTGGCATACTAACATGACAGTTACTGTATTTCATTGCGTATTCATTTAAATCATCATTTTGTTCTTCAACTCCCAGGGCTGTTGTTGTTAACTTCATATTTAACTCTCTTTGGATTGTTCACTAATTAGACAAGGGTACAGGCGCAATTAGGCAAGCAATAAAATCAATTAATGCCAACTAACCAATCATTAATCTTTATAGACTACAAAACACTCATGCTGCCTCTTCAGTCCCTCAAACAACTGTAATCTGTTATGGAAAAAACAAAGGCAGATGATCTCAGTGCTCCTCTAGCTGGCAGAAACAAATGAACACAAACTGAAATGTATATTCTTCAGTGGCTAAAACAAAAGAGAGGAATTCAGGAGAGAGAAGAGGCACTGTAAAGATCGTAGGTAAAGAAGATAGGGTCTACTTTCAACACAGTGGAAATGCAAAGCATGAGAGTAGGTAAGAAATAGATGTCTTTGTGGATACATAGTAATTAGGACTGATATTTTTCAAAGCCGTAATTAGTCTGTGTCCATTTTCACTTGCTTGTCCTCCCTCTCTTTCTCCATGTTCAGCAAAAAAAAAAAACACTCAGTAAAAGAGAGGAGGATGGCAACCAAAAATAACACAACTTCTTGTGATCATTAAAATGAGAAAGTGGAGGAACAGCTGCTTACAACAAAATAAACACATTAACATCAATGCTCCACAGTGTGCAATCACAGAGGCCTGAAGAGACAGCTGTCCGCCTTTAATTACAATGACGCTCATCTTCTCTTTCACTCTTTTTCAGTGTTCGCACAAGTTTCTGGACTGTTATTGTCATTACTTAGATCTTTTTGGATCATAATTTTTTCCCCCTGTGTTGTTACACATAATGCATGCAGGAGCAGTTTGCTCAGTGTGGGGCAGTTCAGACAAATGACCTCATGTTAGGAGATAATGTTAGTAGAGAATAGTTTAACATTTTGGGAAATGCACTGACTATTTTTCTTGTAATGTGTTAGGTAAGGTGATCAATACCACTCTCAGAAGGACTGGAAAACCAGGGGAATCAGCCAGCAGTCTGTCCGAAGGCAACAAAATTCACATACCAGTACCTTTAAAGCTCAATAATTTACTACTTTTTATGTTTTTGTTTCATACATACAAAAATTAAAGATTAAAAATGGCAAGTTGAGGATGTGGAACTACTCGTTTTAAGTAGAACTGAAGACAGAGACAGTCGAGAAACCGAGACGCTTAATTTCTGATTATTTCCTGTATCTGTGTCACGTGGGTTTCTCCACCTCCTCGCCCCTTTAGGAGACCAGAGGCAGGTCTGAGTCTATTCATGGGCGAAGAGAATGAGATCACAGATTATGACAGATTCTTTCGCTCCATAGTCACCGAAATAAATACTGGATCCATTTTTCACAAGCTACACGTCTTCAGAACATTCTGACATCAAAATGACATTTTTCAGATCAACAGATCAGGAGAAAATTAACTTTACTGCCTCTGTCTCAGAGCCATACTCTCGCCAGATCTGTAAACTGTCGACATCTTTTGCCAACCAATAACCAGATGTTAAGATGGACCAGAGTTATTTTTGGATTCACTTACTTATACGTGAAACCATGGATTAAATTTTAAAACTTAAATAAACATGTTTCATTGCTTAACAACTGCTAAAATAGAGTATTGGCTTATTAAACTGACTTTGCACTGGGGTGATCAGGTGTCATTAGTAGATAAAAACAGTGGCAAAAAGGCGCAAATTTGCATTTGCAATTTGTATCGTCTATTGTTGTATTCTTTTGGCAGGGATAAGTAATACATCAGTTAGTGTTAAAAATGCCAAAGCTTTGTGCAGCAATAGGCTGTAATAACAAGAAAAAAGTATCTGTCTTTTCTTTCCCATAGGATGCAGAGAGTTGAGTCTAGACAGGGATAGATTTTAATATTAGCTACTGTCACATTTCATGCCAGGTGCCTTGGCTTGAGGGAGGGGTTGGGGGACAACGCTCACTTAGGAGACCGGAACTGTGTCCCATTTCATACCACTGGTGCTGCCTGTAATGCAGCATCTTCTGTATAGAGGATCTTTGCTGAAGATTAAGGATCAAATAAAATAACAGGTTTTTAACACTTTAAAAGACACTTTAAGATATTCTAAATAACTTAGGCTATGTATTATCCATATTTCATTCCCCATCACCAAATACATACAAGCACAATTTTCTACCAACACTTTCTCAAAAGAGCACATTAGCATAATACCCAACATTTCTCTTTGACCTCTTCTTTACACCAAAATGTTTGGCTTAGATTTATTTTTTAAAGAATTGTTACATTGTGAAACATCCTGTACCCTTTTCTCTTTCAAAATACACTCTCTCCTCCATACACAGGTTGGCTGATTAACACAGGAAAAGCAGATTTAACAAGTTTAACAAGTTTCCCTGGGGTCTCAAGGCAAACAATTGTGCTTTTGCACAGCATATTGTTCCTGGTGAAAATACAGCCAAACGATGAACAGAGAGAATGACAAATGAGGAAGGGGCCTGTGTTTTACAGGAATGATGCTTAATTACATTCAAAGCTGCCATTTAGGGTCCATTGTCCTGCCTGAATGTTGTCAGACCTCAGCACAATGTGTTGACTGTATCCTTCCTTTCTCTTTCTTGATTTGTTTTTCTTCCCCCATTTTAGGGTTACACAGCATAACCATTCTGAACCCTTTATAATTTCCCCAGTAATCAGTCTGTTCTTTTTTTTTTTTTGCGGCAAAGCTTTAATCAAACATCTCACAGCCTCTACCAGCCAGAAATCTGTTATTCTGACTAAAACACAAAAAAGCATGCAATTACTCCCAGAGGACCTGTCCCTCCTCTCCGCTACAGCTGCAGAAAAGAGGGCACTACTCCAAACACATCCTCCTCCTTTCTCTCCTCTTTCTTTTCTTCTGTGTGTTGGAAAATAAGACCACCCAGCCCAAACCATAATGACAGAGAATATAAAGATGTGTTTTGTAATGTAGGAACACTCAGTAGAGCAGTAGGTTATATTCTCTTTTTCTGTGGAAACATCACCTTATGATAAATAATGAGGATTTATCCTATAATTGCACATGCCATGTAAAAAGGTTTACATTTAAGGTTTATAACCTAAATTTAACTTATGGTGCCCTTTTTATTTGAAATATAATTAAATGCCAGAGAGAACAAAAGTAACGTAAGGAAAGTGATGCCTTTATTCCTTCTTCATTTCCAGAAAAATCTCTTATGGCAGGGTACAGTCAGTGTGTGGGGAAGAGAGAGAGAGAGAGAGACAGAGAGAGAGACAGAGAGAGAGAGGTGTATGCATGCAAAACTAATTATTTTGTAAACTGAGTAGACATGTTTATTGCTCTGCCATCCCAACATACCCCATTCAATAAACATGATCTATTGGATGGATAACCGTGACCACCTACAGTAACTTCAACTCAACACGTGAAAAGCTGCTTTAATGCAACTATACTGGCAAGACAGTGTCTGACCTAAATTGCTCTCTCCTAAAACATGTCCCCATTACTTCCAACATCAAATACAATGGGAAACACAGTGAGGCGTTCAACTGGCCCAGACAGTAAAACAACAAAGAAGATAGAAAATCTCCTTGCTTGCAAAATTAAAACTTCTTTTAAGCACTCATAGAGCCAAAGGCAAACCTACATGGAGGCAGGCAAATTATTTAGCATAGATCATTGCTCTCAGTGCAAGACAGGGAGCACTAAACTAGCCTCTCTATACATTCTCTCGTGCTTTGAGCAATCTAGTGTTGATATGTGTGCTTCTGACTTTTTACAATTATGTGGCTCTACCTGAGACAGATGACAAACAAAATGATAATTATTAATCAGGTTCTGTTTGTGCAAAATGTGCATGTTTTGCCAAATCATATTTAGAAAGACTGTTGCCTTGGCGCACAGTTTCCCTTTTGCTATTAAAAACATTTTTAAAAATTGAGCTATTTTCCAAGTAATCATGTAACAGCTTTTACATTACAAATTCAATTTGGCATTATTTTGCTTGCTGGTCCCATTATGAAGACAAAAAAAAGAAAAAAAGAAAAATATTTGCAGCATTAAAAGCATTATGTGTATGATCAGAGCCATATCATACAGTACTGTGCAACCACCCTTAGCACAGATCCTCCTCGGTACACTTTCACAGTTTTTCAATGCATTTGGCAGGCAGGTTGTTCCAAGCATCTTGGAGAACTTGCCACAGATCTTCGGTGGATAGGCTGTCTTGGTGTCTTCTTTCTCTTTGTGTAATCCCAGACTGACTCCATGATATTGAGATCACTCTGTGGAGGAAAGGCAATCTGTTGCAGGGCTTGCTTGTTTTTCTTGTTGCTGAAGATAGATCTTTATGACTGGCTGTTTGGGGTCATTGCCATTCTGCAGAATGACATTAGGACTAATCAGAAACCTCCCTATCGAATGATGACTATAAATTTAAATATTTTAAATGCCTAAAACGTTTGCACAGTACTGTATATACATGTAGAAAATAGATTAGATTATGATGCCTTGACTGTAATCACGGCAAATGCATAATTATAAACTAGCAAACGTGTATAGAGTAAATTAAATTATATTTTTAATTGTCTAAGGCGCAATCCCACACCTATTTACCATTTTATAGCGTTAGGATTATACAGTGGGGATAAAAGTACCCTGGAGTTTGGGGTTTAAGTGTCTCGTTGACGTTTTAATCTACAGACTATATTTTCAACGTGCTGCTTGTGAACACACCCCTGCCATGCTCGCTCAGCGGCAGATTTGGATTGGCCACACTGCTGGCTGAGGAAAATGGGAGACGACTTGGGCGACGAGTGGTGGCAACACGAGGGTAATTCATTTACTCCCTTTATTGTCGTATCTTTAATTGTAGAGTGTTTCTGAGACTTGTGGTCCGGCAGGTTTGGCTGTAGCCCAGCTAGCGGATTCTTAACGTTAGCTTGTAGCTGTCGCGAGCAGTGTCGGTTGGTTATAGCTAACTGTAAGCTAACGTTTACTAGCCGGCAGTGGCTACTGAGTTGGCGTTAAGTTTACTTTATAAGAGCAGGGTAGAAACACAAAGTACCAGTAAGCGTGTGTATAGCTTACCTCTGACTTGCTGGCAGGGAAAGTTGGCATTTATTGCACATGTTGTCACGATCGGAAGGTGTGTAAACACGTGTGTGTGTTTGTGGGGGGTCATTGGGAAATAAGTAGGCTACATAAACTTTTCTCTAACGTCGCCTGTCCAGCCACGTACCTTCCACTGAACCTCACAGTGAACTAGCTGTCTCCCACGTCTAAACTTTGTGCATTTATCCTGTTCATCTTGCTTTTCCCACCCTCATCTCCATACGTCAACACAGGAAGTTCCCATAGCATAGCATCATGCTCTCATGCATACCAATAGAGGGCACTCATGTACTTTAAGGGGTATTGACCCGATTGTGATGAACAGCGAATTTTATTATCAAGAGGTATTAAAATGAAACGTCTTTATTAAGCTTATTAAGACATATTATTTCTCTCTCTCACTCACACTCACACACACACACACGCTTACACACATGCTCATGCACAAACGGTACACATCTAGTTCAGCACTTGTGCACATGAGATCCACCTTGCGAAAAGTGGATGCTGCAGTTACAATTGAATTGTATTACATTATAGGTGGACAGGACAGGTGTTACTATTATTTTGGCCACCTCACTTACTTGAGAGTAAGCTAAGAGAAACACTCCTCAGTTGAACCAACAATTTTGATTCAACTTTTATAAAAACTGAACATTATAACATTAAACATTACATGTTTAAGCTTGATTTTACCTGATAAACTTCCAGCTGAGTCTATATGTAGCAACTGTATGAAGAGAAAAGTGATACAAAGTCATACAGCCTGGTAAAAGGAATATGAACAACAGAATATGTTTAATAGTCATTTTTTTATTTTTTGCATTTATCCTTATTGGCCCCAATTAAACTAAGCCATACTTGTAATAATATTCCAGCCCTGTTTTCAACCAAACTCCAATGTGGAACAATTTACCATGCCTTTTTTTGTGAATGTCAGAAGTACCAACTTATTACTTGTTAAATAAATGGTCTATGAGCTGTTTATCCTTACAGGTGGGCAGCAGCATTAAATTTACACATTTTTTATTGGTGTTTGGCCTGACTTTCTTTTCATACAGGAGAATGAAGCTTTGGTAAAATATTTCCACTTAATGCTCTGAAAACTTATTTTTTATTTGCTAGTACTTGTTCATGTTTTTGTTGCTGTATCCTCCTGATACTGGCTATGAATTATCTACATAAAAATCAGAGTTTTTCCATTTACTTTGCATTTTTTCATCATGAAAGTTTTTATTTTGTATCCTCTAGCTGCAGTGCTAAGCATGATGTAGTTGTGGACATGTTGTGCATTCTCAGGTCAGTGTTTTCCCTGTATGCACTGTGGGAGGTTTTCTGTTTTTCTGTCCTGTATTGAGAACTATGTTGCTTCTTCTGTTTGTGGCATATCCTTTGGTCTTGGGAATCTTTGTTGGCTTCTGCAGTGACCCCAGAGGAATCTGATTGGAGAAAAGAGGCATAACTATCAGTTAGGCAGCGTTCAACAGATGTTCACTCCTGGACATTTTTTTTTCTTTTGTTGAAGCATTTGTTGTTTGTGTAAAGCTGTTGAAGTGTTGCGCTTTTGAAAGAAGAACATATGGCTTGTTTCCATGCGCCTGGTACAGTGTGTTTTAGCCATGTCATAGTGTAATGACCCATGATCATGTGCATCTTTTTTGCTGATATTACAGTCCATATTGGCAGCAGGGCTGACTTGTGATGATTGCTCTCTGCATCAGCAGGGGTATTCCATTATTAATGGGCCAATAGATTGGGCATTAGGGCTGGAAAAAAAAAAGTAACTTCCAGAATAATCCTGATTTTTACTTGAACGATGCAATATATCAATTTGTACAATTCCAAGATCAATCTTTGCATTTGCACCTTCTCAGTACTTGAAACTGATTCAGTCTGGGCTGGATGCTGTGTTATTTGTCTACTTTGTAGAAATTGAGTTATTACAGCTTGCACAAAAAGGTTACTTTAAGTTAAATAATAACATGGATTATAGCTGGTTACATAAATTGCCTTGAGTCATGGCAGTTTTGTAAACTGCGACATGAATAACTACAGTTTATACAGACCCACTGCAGATCACATCCATGAGAGGGATAGACTGGGAAAAAAGACTTTGCGCATTGATCTGAGCTCTGTTTGTGTTTGTTGAAGAGATAATATCTCTGGCTACGATATGTGAGCCTGTGGAAGTTGACTGAACAGCGTGTCCCTGCCGGGGAGCTAACACTATAGCTAGCAGCTGTCTGCAGTGATCAGGCTGCTGTCTCGTCAACACAAACAGTGCAGATGAATTAGTGAGCAGACTCTCACTTTCTGCCCTGTCTGTGATAATTAAAGTGGATGTGCTGTACTTAGTTGAAACATATGCTCCTGACAGTCCACACATAGCTTCATGGAAATGCATTTATTTTTCAAAATATGCATAATGCTGACATCCTTGCAACTGATGCAAGTTTTTTTTTTTTAATTTCTATTATTGTTGCTCAACCGTTTTGTACATGTGGGCCAAAAAATATTAATGTGTCATTTTGCATTTGCCAAGGAAAATGAATCCTCAGTCCACAGTTTTACAATCGGTAATTAATAATTTATAATAATAATTGTTTACAATTTAGAAAATTTAAAATCTGTGAAGCACTTGGTGCAACATTGGTGTTTATCTGATGTAACTGAATCATCAAGAATAAAATAGAAAACAGAAAAAAGAAATAGATATAGAAGATCTGATTCTTGACTTTGTGAATCAAACTCAAATCAGGAGATCAGTGTTGATATCCTGTGCTATTAGGGATACACACCGATAACCAGTTAATGTAAGCATGTTCTTATTTGTTGAAGGTGGCCCCATCATAAAACTGTAATTAAAAGCAACATGCATCCATAACTAACTGGGTCACTGCACATGTTTTGCTATGTAGAGGAATGTTTTTACTGCAACATGTTAGACTCAAGCTTTTATGAGATTACTTATATAAACCCATGTACTTTTTATATCGATAGATTTGTGCAGCTGTTTCTCTTTCTATGTTGGCCCCTTTACCCTGACTGACATCCCATCCTTACTCACATTTGTATGACAGAGACACTTGACAGAAAAGGCTGTGAGGCTGACTGAAAACTGACACAACAGAAAAGGAGGGGCTGACGTCTATTAGATAAAGCATTGGATTGCCTTTGAAGTTTTAAGAATGGAGCAGATAGTTGTGAGAAGCTGTATGACGTTCATGGTGATGTGTCTTGTGGCTAAATGCTCACACTAATGAGAGAGATTCTCATGAGAGCCTCAGTCATACTGCAGTCTGCGCGAGACTGTCATCAAATGCATCCTCTGGTTTCCACCTTGCCAACTGGTGATGTCAGAGTAGTTGATCCTTCTCCATGTTTGTCATCATATAACTGCTATGTTGTCTCTCTGCCAGCCTTTCCTTATGGTATCCCCCTATACTGTCGGCTAGTTTCTTATTCAGATGGAAACTTGTCACAACTTTGGCAGTAAGAATTTTTTCAACCAAATATCTTGGACCATTTATTGCTGTTACACTATGTAACCATATATCTTGTGGTGTTGACCTTTAAAAAGTTGATATGATGCATGTTGTGTTTACTTAAAACTATGAATGCTCTGATACTAGTCTTCAACTTATTTAAACAAATGGGCTGACCTAAATACAGAATATAAATTTGCTCCTTTTGTTTATCCTCGTTTCGTAATTTTAGAAGTTGGACACACTGAGACTATATATTTCTTCAAAATAAATTGTCTATACTGCTCCTCGTTAGTGTGCTCGCCTTTAGTGATGCACACTCATATTTTTGTTTACAAATATAATAGAAAATAAATAGACATAACAAATCATTTTTGAAACTGTGTCCTTCTTACCTTTTAACATTCTGGATAGGACTCTGTCTCCAAATGCCTTACATAGTAGTTTGGACAAGTGAAGGTTAAAGAGATGTTTTTGCAACAAGTCATAAAAATGGTCTGCTGTTTCACATGTATTTTACAGGAAGGATAATCTAGTAAAGGAAACAGGAAGTGTTCATAAAGTCAGCCTTTCAGCACAACCATTTGTGACTTTACCTGATGTAAAATGAGTCTGAAACAAACTGTATGATTTATCTTTGCATAGGGAGGTTTGGCTGGCAGGAGATGACGTGCTGAATGCTTTGCCTGCTGAGGCAGCATGAGTGGCTAACAAAAAACTGACCAGCTCACATTGTTACTTTAAGGGTTATTTTTTATATATTAAAAGCAGAAAAGCTGCGGAAATGTGTTTAATTTATTTATGTAAAAGTTGAAAAAAGGATTTAATTGTATATTGTTTGTCAATTTCAAGTTAGTTAAGATCATTACAGTTTAAGTATAGCATTTATACTCAGAATGGCAAAAACTTTTGGTAGTTCATTCACCATAAAACCTGAACAGCCTTAACACTACTTGGTGTTCAAGGTTTTATTGTGGCAGCAGAACAACATGAGCTTAGTATTCCAGTGCGTATTTGCTGAGGGTTACACACACACACACACACACACGCACACTGAGAGAAAGAGAGTGTGTTGTAAGGAATTTTGATGTGGTTGAGATAGTAGACGATTAATTTTTTATGACTAATTTTTTTTCAAACTCAGAGTTTGTCTATTAATAACCAAAATCATTCTTGATTGAAACTATTTTGTATTTATTTGGTTAGCTCTGTTGATGCCATATCCATCTCAAAGATATTCAAGGTGAACAAGTAAAAACAACACAAACACTTTTAATAAACAGAAAAAATAAACATAAATGAAACACAAAATTATGAAAAGCACATCACACATTTGATTGTGTTGATATCTCCCCTCTCATACAGGTAGTAGACACACATGTCATACAAACAACAAACAAAGGGTTGTTAAAGTCAGTAAGTCTAGGTACACATTATTTAGATAAAGTAAGTTTTACAAATGCTCTTGTAGGACTAACACCACAAAGCATTTATATGCTCATTATTACCAAATACAACAAATTCTTGGTTATTATTAGAGGAAGTGTGTTGTTCTAGTTAACTAGTCCAGGAATGTGACTGAAAACATAATACTGCATGTTCAGAATCTATGTAACTTCACCTAATCACAAAGGCCACTTACTGTAATATTTGAAGAGTGTGAGGCTGGAGAGGTAGCAGGGGATATAGTGATGCTACTTGTAATCTTGCCAGCACCTTTGACATGACAGCCATTGGCGAGCACTTGAGTCCTTTGCTCGTGTCGAAGATAGTACGGTCCAACGGGCTGGGGGAGGCTGTGTGTCAGGCCGTTCAGAGACTGGATGTACGGGCTCCCCAGATGGATATGGATCTTGTTATCTTCTGTGGTAATGATACTGGGACTTGTGTCGGTACTGCTGGACTTCTGATGTTGCCAACTGTTCTGCCACTCTGGAGTCTTGCAGAAAGAAGCCTGGTTTGCAGCGTCTACTGGCTCTGGAGAGCAGGTCCTGACTGTAACAATCTGAATTGGGGAGTTGCTGTGGTCGGGTGTCACAGAGCGTGATGAATTTGGGCTTAACATCCGATTGATGGTTGTACCCTGAAGCGGGGAGATGGTGCAATCAGGGCTTGACGGGGGGGTCTTAGTACTAACTGCAGGTAGACCTGAGTTCTGGATGATGGTAATTCTCTGCTTGGGTGAGGCTCCACTCGTTGGAATGACAGCTGTGCTGGTGTAGGATGTTGCTGTGTCTCCAGTGGGGCTGCTGATCTCAAGTGTGGCTGTGTTGAGTATATGATGCGGTGTTACCTTGATGTGCAAGGGCTGCCCCGGTGTGTGCGTTAACATCATCACCTCTCCATTAACCGTTTGGTGCATATCTATGCCATTCCCTGAATGGCTGCTGTATTGGCTTACGTTGTTATTTGCGCTGTTCAAGCTGTTGAGGTTGTTAACGAGAGAGCTTCTTCTGTTTATGACTTGTCCATTGTGGTTTGGGTCCTTGTCATCATTTTCTTCATCTAGTGTCTCATTGTGCTCACTGTAGTCAGGAGGCAGGCTGTCTTCTGGCTCAGTTTGCACCTCTTTGGTGGTCTGATGGAGATCTGAAAAGTGTTGTCTGTTAGCACCATGGGTCAGATTCTTGATTCGTCTGTATCTGTCTAGCTCACTACTCAGTTCCTTCATCTCTCTGGCCAGTTCTCTGTTCCTGGCTTCTTGTTGGGTCAATTTCCTCTGCAGTGAGGAGTGATCCGTCTGCACCCTGCAGATGGATTCCTCGGTCCCTGTCAGCTTCTGCAGTTTCTCCTTCAGGGTATCTACTTCTCTGGCCAACAGTCTGGACTTAACCTGCTCCTTCTGAAGACGACAAAGGAGAAGGTGTTCCTGACTGACCTCCTGCTTCTCGGCCTGCTCGTATCTGGAAAGCTCCCTCTTTGCCACCTCTAGTTCCTCTGTTAGAGCCCTGGACCTCTTTTGTTCATCCTTGAACCTCTTCTCCAGGGACTCAAAGTCCTCTTCCACCTTCAACAGTTCTCCCTCCAATACCTCCTTGTCCTGGAGTCTCTTTCGCAGCCTGTCTAGCTCCTGGGTCAGTTCTTTGACTTTGTTGTCCTCTGTTTGGCAGTGATGGTTAGTGTTGTTTTGAACAGAGCTGTGTGTGTACTTTTCCTCTTTTTCTTTCCTGTTTTCCAAGACCTGTAACCTTTTCTTCATGATAGTTATTTTATTCTGTAGCTCTCCGTTCCTCCCCTCTTCTGTTTGCAGTCTGTGTTGGAGCTCATCTTTTTCCCTTGCTATGCTCTTAAACCTTTCCTCTAAATCCGCTTGAGATCGCAGTGCCTGCTGCCTCTCCTCTCTCAGTCTTTCTGTCATTGTTGCCAAATTGCTTTGCTCATTTCTTTTGCCCTCCTTCCTGTTGAGTTTTTCCTCAGCCTGCCTCAGCCTCTCAGTCATGGTCTTTCTGTCCTCCACCAAAGCTACAGTCAGTGACCTGAGCTTTGCCAGGTCCTGTTTAATCGTCGCTTCACTCTTTTCCATTTGGCCTTCTGCAGCTTCTAGCTGTCTCACCCTGACTTTCATAGTGTCAAGCTCACCCAACAGCATCTTGCTCACCTCTCTCTCTCGCTCCAAGCTGCACTTAAGAGTACTACAGTCCTGTTTGCTCTTAACTAAAGCCTTCTCTATCCTGTCCAATTCACTGATTCTGCCACTGAGGCTATCCACCTCAACCTTCAGGCTACGGCAGTGGCTGATCTCCCTCGCTAGTCTGCGGTCCAGGTCTCGACACTGGTCCCCGATGCGTATCAGCTCCTCATCCTTCCCCTCCATTTCCACCACCCTTCTCCTCAATACCTCCACCTCTGACAGAAGACTCAGGGCTGTCATGGTGATCTGGTTTTGGTTGGAGATGGAAACTTGGTTGTGGTGCTCCACCTCCAGATGCAGGGATTCAAGCTCCTCCTCCTTTGCACTGGAGTAAGCAGCTCCGACGTCCTGCTTGATGTGGTCAGTGATGGCGGTCAGTTCTTTGACACTACGCCTCTGTTCCTCCACCAGCTCAGTCAGACTCTGTTGCTCCTTTACAACTAGCAGGGCGAAAGCCTTCAGCTTGGTCAGCTCCTCTTTTAGAGCTGATACTTCTCTTTCGTCTATCTTCTCCTTTATTTCCTGGTATTCTTTTTCCTTAACAATCAGGAGTTTGAGTCTGTGAAGAAAAACAAATGACTCTTATGTCAAACAGAATCTTGTGGCCTGGTTTTATTGTGTAATTTACTCTGATTTCAACCTCCAAGGACCCTTTCTAGTGTTTATGCTTAACCTCTTGGTCGCAGCTTTTAAACACAAATAACTTCCTAAGTTGTGTATTTCCAGCATAAACATTTGTTTTCATATTCAGAAGAATTTAAATCATAATCGAATTTAGCAAAGCCAGGATTATTTTTTTTCTCTCTTTTCCATGTATCTGTGTGTGTACATGCCTCACTTGTGTCTGTGCCTACCTGCAAGCCCTAAAACATGTAGATATGTCCATGTATTTCCTTGTTGTTCTGCCTTTCTCTAGGCAGGGGTCTGTAGGATGTTTTGACTAGCATGGCAGATGGTCCCTTGGCAGGGAGCGTTTGTTAATTAAGAAGTTTCTCTACTCTTGAGTACCCTCAACGTTGCACCCAATCACCCTCCCTCTGTGCGCCTCGAATGCTATACCCCCATTTCCAGCTACAAGAGGCAAGACCCCCCCGTTCCATAAGTAATTACAGACTGGCTACAATTACCCAGTGCTGTCACTCCTCAAATTCCCACAGACACATACCAGCAATGTACAAATGCACATTGTACACAGTTATGTCATGTGTTACTGCAAGAGAGGGACAGTTGAAAGTGATCTCTCCCCCCTGCATTTTTACTATTTAGAATCCATCATATAATTTTTCAGATTGTTTGCCGCAAGTGCCAACATTTAGGTCTACTGTTTATGTTCAAAGTCCACACATGATGTTTGTCTTATAGACACATGCTGAAGGACTTTTTGTATTTATTTATTTTTTTACATTTTACAAGTGGTATGTGGAGAGTTGCTATTATTTTGTGGATGAGAAATACGACCTTGCACATTGTGTTTAAGGTTTTTAAGTGAATGGGGACTTGAAATTTAACATTTAGAGCATCTGTACTTTTTATATTAAAATACATGTCAACCTTCAGCCAGGGGTTAAATTAGAAAAGATTTGATATTCTGAATGGAATGGATGACAAGTCTGGAAAATGATAGTATATTGCTCTAATGCATAGATCAATAGCCTACACTACTTAATGTCAAGATTTGTTCTCATATTCATAAGTAATGTCTTGTCAATAATGTCTCTCAAAATGCAAGAATTGCAAAGACTAAAATTAAGTTAGGAATTAAAGTTTCAGAGTGAGACTTAAGTTAATGTCTTTAAATATACAACCTGGATACCTTTTTGAAGTGTGCTTTTGGTTATCTAACAGCAACTTGGCATTACAAGATGATCTATCTATCTAATCTATGCAGAATTGCCCAGTGGTTACATTATCCATAACAGCTCATCCTGGAGTTACAAAACAAGTTTTCTTAGTGGCAAATGTTTCTAAACACACATTTGTTTCCTTCCGATGTTCCTACCTGTGCTGTGCTGTTGGCCTCCTGTCCTTTAAAATCCTCAGAGAATAAATTGTCTCTAGTCTTTCACCTCTCCCTTTCCCGGAGATCCCAGTGATGTGGACATTCCATCCGGAAAACCAAACATTATGAGAAGTGCTCTGCACACGGAGAGTCTCACTCGCAGTCAGTGGCGCCCATTACATCATCAGCAAGTCCTTATATGGGACTGTACAGGCTCCACTGTGTGTGTGTGTGTGTGTGTGTGTGTGTGTGTGTGTGTGTGTGTGTGTGTGTGTGTGTTTTTACTGGAGTTCAGCCCATTCCAGATGAGGTCATTGTGTAGCCATGCCAAAGAGGCTAATGGGAAGGACAGAGTGTGTGTGTGTGTGTGAAGAAAACTAAAGCTTCAATCACAATTCAAACTCGAAAGGCTAACACTCTGCCTGTAGGATTAGCCTGAGCAAACATGTTGACTATGCTTCCAACTTAGCATGCCCTGCTCATCTAGCATGCAAACTTTTTATGTGTGAGTGTGTGTCTGTGATGTTCACATATGTTTTAAGAAGAGACATGTTTTGTGAGTTGTCGCTGCTTTGCCTGGGGCCTGATAACCTGACTGGGAGATGACATCATCAGTTCATCGGCTCACAATTACATCCATATGTCTCTTTCTCTTTCTCTCTCTCCTACCCACACGCGTTCTCAATCTTGTTCTCTTTCTCTTTCTGTCACTTAGTTCCTCACCCTACCTTTCTGCTTCACGTTATGGATTTATGGATATTTTTTTTCTTTTGCAAGTGCAATTTCTACCTTTCTTGTTGCATCAATTTCTTTTGTATCCCCGTGTTCTTTTGTGGCATTACTCAAATAAATCTATGTGTTCAGTGGAGCAAGGAGGGATGACAGATAATACTCTCATTATTCTCACTGATAGATTTGTCTGTCACAATAAGAATGACAAAAGTCATAAGGGAAAAATAAATGATATTTTAGCTTGCTATATGATAGGACTACCAGTACTGCAGGACAAAACAAACATACAGGTCAGCGTGTGATATGTATTCCCCTCGGGGAGCACTTACTAGCACTATGTCGCCTAGTTCCAGCTTTCACTGTGAAATATGCGGCGGGTGGTATTTCTTTCTGTCAAACAAACCCATCTAGTCCCCAATTAAAAGGAGAACTATTTCCCCTGTGTCTTGTTGTCATCACACAAGAATTTGCAGAACAGCCTACAAGACACACTTACACTTCACTTTTTAGACATTTATGTTCACAAGCGTCAATACATGAAGTTACTGTCTACGCCAGTTACGCAAGTTAATGATGTCGGGCCTGTATTCTGCGCCTTTTTGGCATTCTCTTTAATCCATTAATTGATTCAGCACAGAACTGGCTGCGTGTTTCAGAGTCAGAGATTACTGTTTGATAACATTTCATCTCAATGGTTTGTGATGGCGAGTTCTTGATGTTGAATACACTTGTTAATTATTGTAAGGCTGTTGTTAGAGAAAGTTATGTTTTGTTGAAACTTTCTTTTATAGATATTCTGATTCAACTTCTGCAGGCTGTAATTTGTGGTGCTGTTGAATTTTATTGCTTTATATTCAGCAGAGTTTCTAATATTTTGTCTTACCATATGAAATAAAGTGTAACCATTTTATGAATGTAGGATTCATGCAAGGCTGTTGTATGGGGCTGTATAAGTTTTAGCTAGGTGTACCCAATAAAATGGGGAGTGTCTAATCTGCAGCATACAACCATCTGGAGTTATGTTACTATTCCTCCCCTAAGTCAAGAAGTTGAATCTCATCTGGTGGCTCAGTAGTCTTTAGGGGTAAATAACACAACACAAACAGTAATTTAATTAAAGCATTAGACGAAAATGGCCACTTCAGGCACACACCAGATGTTGTTGAGGTGTTGCTTATTGCCTTGTACTTGGAGTACCAGTTTATTCTACTTTTATTTTCATTTTTGTTCTTTTGTGAACTTTTAGTGTGAAATGGAAGTGGAACATGAAAATGCAGAAAGTTAGCACCTCAGTTCCATTGCATTGCTAAACACAATTTCTAGTCAAAACTGACTGACAAAACAAAAGATAGTCTGTGATACTGGAAATTGAAAACAAGTGATTGAAATGTTTCCTAGTCAACTGTTTTTACATATGTGTGTGTGTGTATATATATGTATATATATATATATATATATATATATATATATATATGTGTGTGTGTGTGTGTGTGTGTGTGTGTGTGTTTAGTGAGAGAGACCCATGTTAGTCATGCAATATCTTAAATATTAAGAAATTGTTCTTCTCCCAAACCACTTGCAAATTGATTAAAAGATGCAGATCTTATTAGTAAACTGCAAATCGCAGGAGGGTGTGGTTAATAAAACAACCTGCTTGATTATTCTGTCTTGACCCTCAAGACTCTTTTGTAGGGAAAACTCTCAGTAAGATGAGAAATTTCTCTTGTTGTGGGATGTGGGAGAAAAATCCTCCTCATTCCTTGCAATTCCTATCCACGGGACCAACTCCAAAACCAGAGTTCATGAGGTCCCTTAGAGGAGGGGCTGGCATCTGCACCGCTTGTCCTCAATTACAAGCATGATCCAATCCCTCAAAGGCATTTCCAAGAAAACCCTCAAACATTGCCGATATGTAATATTCCCCTTATATGAGAGGAGCAATCCCTCTTCTGTTGTCATAGCTCCTATTTTCAACCAGGGGTATAATTTAAAGATATTGAGGTTTTTTTGTTTTTTTTTAGCTGCTGCCTTTGACAAATACTCTAGTTGCACTAAACACTGCTCTATAGGGTCATAAAAAGGCATAGTGAATATACAAAAAAGGAAAGCAGCTGCTTAGGCTATCTGCTGGCTTTCTTCTTATTTATCAGCACGTTTAATAAAATTGAAGAAATGACTAAACTGACCTCATATACTCAGTATAGCTAATAAATGGGCCCAACAGCTTGCAATCAGCACTGAAGTTCTGGTCTGAAGTGATGCACTGCCAGACTCCTATGGTAATTTATGGAGATCTTCCTCTGACACATTATTGGCTGAGCGGGCAGATGGTAGATATGTTTGAGAGTGAGGGATGGACGGAACAGCTGTGGGTTTCCGCTACTGCACAGCCAAGTTTACTTTGTCCTTTTTCTTTGAGCAAAGTCTACAAAATGTTTCCTCCACCGTGTTTCACCAAGCCGGAGAGTTTTTTGTTTGCCATGAAATTATGTACAGATATTCATGGTCTGCAGAGGATAAACTCTAATGATGTTGGTAATCCCCTGACTTTTCCTCCAGCCCCTCCATGAGGTCAGCATTTGTGGTTTTGAGTGAAATATCTCTATAACTATTAGATGGATTGCCACAAAATTTGGAACAGATATTAATTTCCCCCTTCAGGATGAATTTTAATGACTTTGGTGATCCCTTGACTTTTCGTTTAGCACTATCATCAGGTCAGAATTTAAATTTGTCCAGTACTGTGGTTTGTGACCAAATGCCTGCAGACCTAATGACATCAGCTTCAGGTGTACTTGTGTTTAGTGCTAATTGGCACTAATATTTGAAACTAAAATCGGTAAATGCAGTAAACATGACTCTAGCAATTCGTGTCAGTGTTGCTGTGCCCAGGTACAGCATCACAGAGATGTTAGCATGGCTGTGGATGCTTAGTCTTGTAAAGTAATCTTCTGTAGATCATGTGTATTCCTTTCTCCTACATCTGTAGCATTTATTGATGATGTACTTATGAGAAGGCCACATCAGTTGGGGAGTGAAAACATTATGGAGTTTGAAAGTGGTTTGCGGGTGTAGTATAGAGTCTGTGAAGTGTTTGTGATTCAGAACACAAGTGGACAAATGAGAGCACTGATGTCTTTTGTAGGTTGAACATGTGTGTGCGGTTAATGCTGAGATGCTGTCAGCCCAGTGACAGACCATAGGAAACACATGCAGGCATAGAGCATGTTCAGATAGCTGAGGTTGGAACAGTCAGATTGCTGCATTGTGATGTGCAGATGTAATCATCCTCTGACACGCAACAGGGATCATACTATGGCATAAAGTGATTATGTGCCGTGACTGGAATTTACCGAATAGTTCACAGCTAAAACGGGTCATCTGCTCTGCACATGGCACCTTGTGGAGTTTCTTTTTCAGGGAAATAAAAAAAGAGTGGTGTTGATTTTAAGTGGCTCTCTTGACTCAGAGCACACGCTTTGAAAAGCAGCAGCAAGGGAGGTTGAAAGATAGTTGAAGAGGATTTGGAGTAGGAGTGGAAATTCTTTCAGTTAAATATTTAGGCTACTGCAGAGCAAGATGTAAGAAGGAGAGGATGGCGAGGGAGATGAAAGGGACAGGCGTATCACCATGTGCCTTGTGTTGTTTACCCTGTGGATAAATGCAAGCATTGACTCAGCTCAAACCTATTTGCACCAAGCTCAAGGAAGTGCAGTTGGGAATGCAAAGAAGGGGAATATGAAGTATTTTTCAAGTGTGCCTCAGAACAAATATAAATATATACTGGCAAGGGAGCATTGCTGTGTGGATTGATTCTGCATGTGCAATGAGGATTAGATCATTTATTGGCCAGCGATACATCCCCAAATGTCAGGGATAGAATTTATAATATAGAATTTAGTTTGTGATGAAGTTACACCATTGGTTGGCTGAGTGTTGACTTCCTATTGGCCATTGCTCTTTCAAAATGATTTGGCGTTAACATTTTCTCTTACATCATGAGGGGAGTTTACAACTGACCCAAAGCAGTTTTCACTTTCAGACCCCTTTCAGCACCCAGTGACAAGTCTCGTGACTTTTTGGAAAAACCTTAGCTTCTTTCCATAGAAGAAAGCTGCCAGTATTGCCCTGCGAGCGAGAGGCACAACTCTCTCTGTCTACTGTGTGAGAGACAAAATAAGTATGAATATTCTACTGCTTCAAATTCTCTCTCTGAATGATAATTTCATGAGTAGATATAGCTAAAATCACAGCACAGCTGTTATATTTAACTCATGTTTATGGTGATTTTGTCAGACAATGTCATGGCTATAAATCTGGATTTTAGCAGCTTGAAAATGGTTTGGAAATGACTGCTGGTTAAAATGTAGTCTTAATGTACCACTATTTCTGTTCTGTTGTCTGACGACAGAAACAGAAAAACATGTTAATCAGAACAGTTTTATTGTATATGTGAACACAGAGTAGGAGAAAAGCAAACAGATAAAGGTCCGAAACCAGCTGACACCCAGCAGAATGCAAATACAAGGCTATTATATTATGAATATGCTTATTAGCATATTGCATCATCGAACGACAATTAGAAGCTTTTCCACAACATGTCCTCAATTTTGCACATTGACCACACGGTCCAGCCCCATACCAACCAGTGGCGGCTGCTGGTCTTATGAGGAGGGGAAGCTCATTTTCGGCCTACATCATAAAATGTGTCCGTTTATTTATATGTAAATTCATAGAGTGACAGAATAGAGTCGCCAAACACAACGCTAGTCGTTTTTAACAAAGAAAAAGTTGCTGAGGATCAGTAACGTCTCCAGATCAACTCCGAAAAACGGAATGAAAAGCTTGAAAAATGCTCCGGTGGATGCTTATACTTCAAGATCGCTGATTCGCTCATTTCGCTGTCAATCAAAAAGGGACTCAGCCTCAGACAGATCATCCAATCATCATGCAGAAGCCGAGCGTCCGGGCCAGCCCACTGCCCATAGACCCCCAGAGACGCTGAGCGTCCGATGGGCGGGACAAAGCCCAGCATTTATCCAATGACCGTCTAGTTTCGCTGCAGTGGAACAACCCACTCTATGCTTCCCCATTGAAGTCAGTAGACGCTCGGCGTCTACACTGTGTAAAGCACTGTGGCGCTGCGGGGATGAATGAGAAGGAAGTCGTGTCGGTTACCTGTGATAAGTAGCTGATTCTGAACAAAAGATGAACGTGTTCTAGCGCATATTTAGTCAATGAAATGTACACACAACACTACATATTTGACCACTTATTTTGTTGACATTTTAGGGGAAGCTGAGCTTCCCTTGCAGTCTTAGAACAATCGCCAATGATACCAACCTAATGTTGTTTAGTTTTAAGGGAAATGGTAGAAAAAAATTATTTTCATTATCAATTATTCTGCCGATTATATTCCAATGATGTGACCAATAAGATGTCAGGAAATAATGAAAAGGCCCATAAAATTTTTCTCAAACCCAATGTGATCAGGTTGATTGATTGATTTATCCCTTAAAATTTAGAAGTAGATCCTCCTAGATAATGTTTGGTATTTTTGCTTGAAAAATTACAATTAATCAATTATGAAAATAGCTGTTCAGTAATTTTCCATCAATCAACTAATCAATTAATTGACTAATTACTGAAAACAAGTGTTTCAGCCCTGTTAGTCCACACTTACGTTAATGTGAAAAATTAAAGTGTGATGTTTCAGAAGTGTGTTCTTAAAGGGAATTCACAAAGGAGGGCAGGCAAGGAGATGAAAATCCTCTGTGTTTTAGCAGTCAGGAATGTATGAGCCACACAGGGTTCACACAGCACCACAGACATGCTGTCTACTCATGTATTAATCATCATTAGGCCAAGATGAACCACAAAGCCTTTATGTGTGCATGTTTAGGCTTTCCACATTGTATTTGAATAGACAGAATTCTAGTAAACTTAATCACTCTGCTGGCATGACTATTTTTGGTTTTTAATTGTGTGTGTGCCTGTGGTGGATCAGTAAAGCGTTTTCACTTTGGCACACAGATGCAGACAACTAGTCTCCTCCCAAGGCTGCAAGCCCAGTATGGGTCCAGTCTCTATACAGCTAGATTACAGAGTGGACTCTGGTGGTACATGAGCCGAGAAAACCCGGGGCTTCAGGACAACAGCCCTGTTGTGGGCCTCAAATTGCATAGGAGAATCAGGGGCCACCTTCATGTTAGACCTAGCTATACCCACAGGCCACATCTAAATGTGCTCTCTATTTGGGAACCACCAGCAAACCCTCAGCCCATTTACTTAGTTTAGAAGACGGCTTCGTCCTTTGCTGTGTGGTATTGTTGAAGAGTGCCAATTTAGACTGTACATGTAATTGCATGTGAGTGCATGTTTATGTGTTTACAAGGGAGAGTGAACAGAGCCAGGCTGGCCGCAAGGTTTAACCAAGTCCAGGATGTAATGGACTGTGTCTGAGTAGAGTAAGTCTAAGAACAGTCTTGAGGTCACATACACTGTCTCTCAGAAATGCAGCAGTCAACAGTGCCTTTGCTCTGTCACTCAGCCATGAAGAGCATTACAGACGAACATAGACTAAAAGAATCTAAGCCTGCACAAGTGTACGTCAGAGAGCTCAGATCTGGCTTGTTGCAGTGCTGAAATACTTTAATCCCTTAGCCTCTTCTACACTAGCCGTAAATCCTCATCTCTTTTACATCAGGAGGGATTCTGAAAGGCATAGGTGGATATTCTAGCTTCAATGCAGGCTACCAATTTAGTGGGAACTATAAAATATCAGTGTTGGTTTTTCTTAGGCATTCAGCCTCTGGGGTTTGGTGCACCAACCTTTCTCTGTCCTGCTCCAGTAGAGTGGTAAGGCAGTTGCTCTTGTGAATAAAAGCCCTGTGGCTCCTCTCTTGCTCCTCTAGCCTGTGTAGGGTGCTGCTGTGAAAGCCGGACACCTCTACAAGCCGTTCCAGCATCCGTTTGGATGAGCACTTATGGGCCTCCACCACGTGGTTAAGCTGAGGGGAAAAAGGGGAAACAAAACAGGGGGCTGTGAAGAAGATGTCAGTGTACCTTGACTAGAGGAAAGGTTGCTCAGGGTGAGAAAGAAGTGCCCACATAGTATGTAAATGTGAGAAGTAAAACTCTTTCAGCAGTGATGGTATCACTGATACCGTTACAGTACTGATACTTTGTACAAAATACAGTAAGAGGAGAGGAATCGACAGGTATCAGAGGTTTGCTGTTTTTCATAGAATGCTGTATTATTCAAATTGAAATAAAAAAAAATGCCACTGGAATACATAATGAAAAAAATAAATGCCATAATAAATACATACATGAACCAATACGTACATTTTGAAATAATCTTTTAGCTGTCAGTCAAAACAATTGAGACATCATCAGCCTGCATTTAGTAAGGTAAAGGTTGTTGCCTGTAAAGTAAATTAATTTAAAATGGATATGCAAGTGTCATTAATATATACATAGTATTGGCAATAGAATAGGTATTTCAGCATTCTGGGCCTTGAAAATAATAATACAACAGAGATATATTTTATTGAACTGGTGTGAGGTGATCCTTGGGACACAAATTTCACTACAAGCTGAATTCAAAAGTTGCAGCCCTGATCTTTATAGCTGTTTATTGTAGCATTTATTTATTTATTTATTTCATTACTTACTTCATAGCCATATTTATTAGCACGCATATTTATTTATTTCAATCTGAATGAAACGGCATTCTGTAGTTTTAAGAATGGAGGGAACTCTGTTGTTTGAACATCAACACAAACTGAAGCCTAGACAGATGTGGATCACTTTCCCACGGACAGTGACAGTTGCCAGTAGCTACACACTCTCTCTCCCTCTCTGTACCTGCATAATGTCGGCCATTGACGGACTCGGTGAGTGAAGTCTGTCTCGCCCTAGCACCACCTCTCCTGTTCTTCAGACCGCCACTGCATAACCTCATTATATTCTGTGTTGTGATTAAATCTCAGATGCTTAACAAGGTTTGTGGTGTTGCCACAGTACCTCACAGTCCTCCCACACACAGCATTGTTGCTGTTCTGAGAACTGAATAGGTTCCACACGACACCACATTTACAGTCAGCCTTCATCAATGTCAACGCTTAGTTCAATGGCTTATGTATTTATAGAGCCATAGTTCACATATGACTATCACAAACGGAAGGAGAAGTAGTTCCCATCAATGTGGGTATTATTTAGACTAGAACCTGGTTATAGCGTAAGTACTTTTCTACTGTGTCCCTGTTGGTGATAAATGCACATTTACCCTAAATTACCAAGTTTAAATATCGATCTTTTAAAATGAGAATCGATCCTAGAACCTAGTATCCTAGTTTTTCTGCTAAGCTTTTCAAGATTTAAGACTTTCACCTCAATTCAATTGGCATAGATGATATTTCATTAAAACAAGGTTGTGGTTAATCGCCAAACCATATTCTCCTTAAGAAATAATCATTACAAAAACTGACAGTGAGGTCCGTAGATTAGTGTAAAACAAGAAAAAATAGTGCTCTAGTTGACAAATGCATTATCATCGCTGCAGAATAGATCCAGCGCATGTTAACACCTGTAGTGCAAAAGAACAAATTTGTGCAATGATGCAGGAGTAATAGATGCTCTTTTGTCAGACAGTAATGCATTCATCTCATTAAATTTGATTATCTGCTCCATATGGTGTCTGGTTTCTTACTATTGGCTGTTGGTACCTTAGCAATTGGTTTTTCGTACACATCCTCCAGGTGGTCCTGCTGGGCCTGGAGGGAGTCTCTCTGCAGGGCACGGAGCACCCTCTCCGGTCCACTGAAACCATAGTGGGCCCCCAGTAGAGCCGAGTCTGTTGTCTCTGATTTCAACACAGTGATTACCTCATCTCGGGCCTAGCATGACAAACAGTAGTAGAAAGTAGAAAATTTGCTTTACTTTAAATATATTATGATAGCTGCTGTTAGTCACAATGTCAGTTTTTGCAGTTTATATGACTTTCGAGTTTCACATGAGGTGAATTCAACTACAGAATGAATGTGTTTGTGGGAACCAATCATCCTACCTGTAGTTCTCCCTCCAGGATACTGAGCAGAAACAACAGGTCATCACGGGACAGGTCTTCTCTTGTGTGTCTGCCCTCCCACCTCTCCTTCTTGTCTTGCATGTTGTCCCTCTGGATAGGAGACTGAGAAATGACTGGGGGTGGCACTTGAACATTGAACAGCTTCTGATCAAAGAGGTTAAACAAGGTCATGTACTGTGTCCTTACAGTACAAATGGTTATTCTGTGGTTTAATAAGCAACCGTCTGATGCAGATTATATAAACCTTTCTGGGCTAATCCAAAGTCAGAAGGCCTCTTGTCATAACCCTTGGTGTTAGTGAAACAGATAAGTGTGCGCCTGGCATTACTTTGTGTAAGGCTTATGTCATCTCATAGTCTTAGCACAGTTACAGCAATCACTGTCAGCATTACAGACAAAAGGACTAAAGGTTGCCAAAAAGTAGGATGTTGATTACTGACCACATAAGGGCTAAATACGTGTGGGCGGGATGTGAAGCAAATCACATCAGCTAAACAGTGTTAGCTAGCCAGCTCTCTCTGACTTGATGTTTGCAACCCAGATTTAGAGAGAGAAAGCAAGTAGGTTTGTATTAGTGAAAGATGATGTCATTTCTCTGTTCTTCAGCTCTGCTTCTCTAGTCCAAATGCTCACAGAAGCCAGGAACCACCTCTTATTCCCTAGTTGTTGGTCAAGTTTCTTTGGAAGTTTCTAAAGGCCCTTGTGTTTTCCTGTCTTGTGAAAATTGAGAAAAGCAATTAGGTGAAAATTATTAAAACATCCAGAGGTTGTGTTTTTAGTGCAGTTGTTTAGGACTGCGATTAAGACCTCAGACCTTTTTACTGCTGCTTGTTAGACTTTCTGTATCTGAAAAGGAAAGCTTGTCTCCCTCTCTATCATCAGGGCCTGAGAGCAACCTTGAGACTCTGTAAAGAAGATGAACACTGGTACATAAAGGACAAACATTGTGCAAGAAAAACAGACCAAACAGAAAGGAAGCCCTTTAGCTGATTCAGACTGTAGCCAGTAAAATCTCTCAGATATTGAATCCTTGTGAGAGTGTTGGTTTACTTAACTGGATGGCGTCTGCATAGAGGTATTTTTTCTCTTGGCCTCTGTGTGGAAAGAAAAAAGTGTGACGTTCTCAAACTCCCTCCCTTCCTCTTAATACCCGCTCGTTATCAATCAGGAAGACAGATGAAGCTGCCTTGGCTGTCCTTGTGTTCCTTTGACCCACATGTTTGCAGCGACAGGAAAGGATGATGGAGGCTCTTAACGCAATTGCGAAGGAATTTTCATTAGGTCCCTTTTAAACTATCAAGACTTACTGCACTCAGGACTCATATTCTAAAACCGAGTTCCCACAACATAGAGGACACACTAATAAATTATATGAACACAAGCTGTTCTGTTATTTTCGTATTCTTTGTTGAGAGGCCCAGATTCAAAGATAGGGAATGGTTGAGGATTTGAACTAAAGACAACCTTCATCAGTCAGCCTGAATAGGTTTAGCCCGAGGTTGGTACAGGATCAAGATGAAGACATGCAGTAGAGCTGTGAGATGGTGATCTTTGGCACATATTTTCTGTGGTGGCCTGGGGTCTGTTTTCCTTGGACAGAGTCCGTATATACTGTATGTCTTTACTCTGCCCATTCGACGGTGCTGTTAATGTGAGCAGTCAAGCCAAGACACGTGCCGCTGTTTCCTTGCCCTTGGCCTTCAATTGACTAATGTTGATGGGGTCTGACCACCTCGCAATTCTCTCTCTCTCACACAGACATAGACATAGACATAGACATAGACATAGACACAGACACACACACACACGCGCGCACACACACACACACACACACACACACACACACACACACACACACACACACACACACACACACACACACACACACGACATGACTCAGACTGTGTTCTTTCTTTGGTGAGCTCACAGTGTCTAGACAAACACATGCAAATGTATACTGATGTCTAAGCCCACTCCCACACAATGCCAGGCATGTGAAAATACCTTTTAAATTCTGGCTCTGAGCCAGACTCAGCCTTAATAGTGGTTGCCAGGGTTGCCCCACAGAGGACTGTCCACTGGCAGGCACGCTGGCTGCAACACATGTGGCTGGCCGCCTCTGTTTATATGTCTGAACACCACCCAGGGCAGCATGCCTGCATCCCTCCTGTCTACTCAAAAGGGCACCGGCTGCCCTTGGAATAAACTATTAACACTTCCAAAAAATAATTTCACTCACTGCGTGCTCTCCCAATCGAAAATCCGGTCTACGCATACACACAGATGGCATTGTAACAATAGAGTAAAACATGGTAGTGGGAGTAGTTACACCTGTTGTTTCACTGTCAAACCAGCTCTGTAATCAGTTGAGGTTTGTCACCTTTATATGCAGATTTTATTAGAGCAGTGAGTGGGCTTGTCTGTACAAAAAAAGGTATTTGGGATTTTACAATTTTTAGTTAATTTTTCTACATTAGATTTGGTCTCTTATTTATTCATGTAAAGGTACACTGTTGACCACTATTGGTATCATAGAACAGGGCTGCACTATATAACGTTTCAGCATCGTTACCGTGATGTGAGCATGTATAAAAGTCACATCACAGGACGTGCAAGTCCATTAAGGCAAATGAACTCAAACATGTCATACTAAAATGTTTTCTCTGTTTCATACAAAAGGAAAACTTGCATAGTACTCCTTTAATGTGACTACAAGAGCAGTATCTACTCTGATTTAAGGGTGGTTGGATACAGAAAGTTTGTTGTTAGTCAGTGACATGCAGGGTTTATATGCACAGCGAACCCCAATCACAATCATTCTTGATCAGTTTATCAAAGGCTAGCCCTCGACCACAACCTGAAAAGGGTTGAAAGGAAGATTTGCTTGCAAAAATAGAGGCAATGCCAGTTGAATGGAATCATTCTGGCTTCTGAAAGAAAGAAAACAGACGAAAACAGGTATTCAAGTGATCTGTGTATCAGTATCAAATATCACGCAATTCTACTGTAGAGTGTTTTTAAGAGTGGAGTCTAGTCTGTTAGTATCGCTCATGCACGCAGGTGTGCAAGCAGGTGATGTGATTTTGACTCTTGACAGTGGTTCAATGCTGTTGCGCTTATCGACAGTTTGTAGTGGTAGCATGCCAAGAAATGTAGGAAGACAAAGGGAGGGAAGACAAACACTTGTAACAATATGAAACTGTGTTTTTTTCAAGGTTTAGCTCAGTATTACTGTTTCCTGCCTCAGCTGCAAGGAGAAAGCCTCTCTTCTCAATGAATACAATCTTAAGATGGATTTATACTCCCTCTGAACTACATGTCGGATGGTTGGATAGTGTCGGACATCTCCACCACGCACAGACAAATGCACGCATGCACACACAATGTTGTCATTTGTTACATGGTAACTATTTGTGGCATTTGTAATGTAAACAACTCGGGTGTCTTCCTTGAGAAATATGTGGTGTTATCCTGGTGTTTGAACAAAGTCACGTCTCCTTCCTCTCTATCATGGCTGACTTTTCGCTCTGTCGTCTACTGTGGCTGATGGTAAAAACTATAAACAAATTTGATGCATGTTTAAAGAAGTAGTGCTGAGAGACTATAAACTGACCCTTACTCTACTAAGCATATTAAGCAGTATGCAAGGTACAGGGGAGAGGAGAGGCAAAGGAGCATGGCTCAGCTTTGCAGTAAGTACAATGCTTTAAATGTATTGTCAGAAAAAAGCACTGTATTTTTTTCACCTGAATGTTTTCTCCCCCCACCTTAGGAGCAAACAACCTGGCCAGTGGCCCCCATGTAATTTATGTTTGAGACCCCTGCCCTAGCTATTCATTCCCAGCTGGCAGCTCATATCCACTTTATATCCACCTGTCATGGGAGGCTGGCTCGGTCTGTGCCCTGGAGTCATCTTCGGCCTCCAGTTTCCAGGGTCAAGTTGGCACAGCACTCTGTAATTCACATTCTGTATGGCTGATGTATGTTTTGGCAGGAGCACAGTACTGCAGGCATGGTCGCTAAGAGCGTTATAACAGAGAAATTATACAGTTAGCAAGCCAGCTAGAGAGAGCGGGAGATGTTGAACAGCCTATAAATTTATTTTGTCACCAGCAATGCCGCTGTTGTACTTTATGATTATGAGTGTGGTTAAACTGCACATTGCTAAATGATTGATGACTTTAGCATAAAAAGAGGGAGCATTAGATGAAACAACCACCTTCATTGCAAGTGTTATAATCACTGTCCCTAATGACTCTCTATGCTCTGTTTAAAGTGTTAGACTATTGAATTTTCATGGCATGGGATTTTACAATAGTTTAGAGCAGATTTTACTCCGTTTTGACTCTTTGTTTCTTTGACTTTGTACCTTTACTCAGAGGCAACAAAATTGGTTTTAGGGGAGAAAAAGTGCACTGGTGCAACATAAACTATTTAGTTATACCATTATTATTGAATTCTAATGCACCCAAAAAATAAATTTGATATGATGTTTCATTTCTTATGCCTTATCTTGGACTGTAAATAGTTATTTTCTGCCTTAAACCTTGTTCCTTTTCATTATTTTGTGTGTGTTTTGTTTGATGGACAGGTTTGGCTTCTATTCCCCTTTTTATCGCCAATGATAAGTTTTCAGCATCAGATGTGACAGTGTTCCTGCCATCTGTGCTGCTCTAAGTGCTCAAGGCTTTCAGGACTATTGGATGTTGGGTTTGGGGTTGATGAAAGAGTGCAAACATTTTCCTATGATATAGATTCCTTTGAAGGCTTCACTTATAATCTGAACCTTTGGTTCCACTCGGAATTAAATATTTTCCCACTCACAAGATGTGTGAAGAAAGAGCACACTTTAGTGCAATCGTATGCTGCCACACAGCTGTCAGGCCATAAGTGATCTTTGAAGTCTAGATTATGGTGGTGTTGGTTGGACTGCAAGTAAAATAAAACTGAGAGTGAGCTAAAACGTTTTAACAGTATGAGGTAATGCAGTACTGTGCTGTGGTTTTATGTAACTGACATACATTAAAGTAAAATATCTAAGTTTTATTTATGACAGCTGACATTAGACATTTTTATAATTGTTTTTTTTTTTATTTACTTTACAAATCAATGTATTTTGTTATTTGTGTTGTATTGCTTAATTCTTGTAGGTGGTCTTTTCTAAATGAGGTCATACATAAATCAAATGGTAACCATAGTTGTGGAAAGCAAAACAACAACCAACAAAGCAGCCTGTGATGTAATGAAGTATGGTCACATTGTTGTGTCCTTATGTGAACTGTGTCCTTAAGGAGTTATTTTTGTTCGTCAAGACTCTGTGGCAGGAGATTACTCACTGAATAACTAGGATGTGAAATTCTACCATTTACCGTTGATTTTGTGTTCACTGGTGTCCGTGCATAGGCTTTTACTTTTCACACAAACACATGTAACCCTTCCTCTAACTCTGATGTCAGATGCTAGATTCCACGTGTGTTGCATCACAGTCTTGCATTGATGATTGATAGAGGATGAAAGATGAGAGTAGTGTTACTAATATCATCCATGTGATAGTTACCACTGGGGGATTTAGAAAAGAGCAAGAGAGGAATAGATGCAAAGATTAGGATTAGGCCTGTGCATAAAAAGAAAAGCAGGCAAGACACAGAGCTGTAATTTTAATATGGTGCCAAAGCCTAATTATTTAAGCTAAAGTTTGGGTTGATTAGTTTTAGCCAACAACAATACCCACATTACATAAGTTGCAGTATGCTGTCAAGGTGAGGAAAGGGTTTCCTCGTTTTGTCCTTGTGAAAGCTTAAAAGCTTTGCGTTATTTACATAACCTCGTATCTCTGATTAGCACCTCCTGTGCGACATCATCAGGAGCTCCTATCACACTCTGCCAGAAAGGATTGGCTTCACTTAAACACATGAATATCAGAGTGCGCCAGTATGAATTGAAGGAATATACCACACAGATCAGTCAAAAGACCAAAAAATGACTGACCACTCCTATAATAATAATTTGTATAGTATTTTTCTTTGCCCTGACAGCAAAGGCCATGTCTCCTTTGGCTTTCAACCTAGACTTTACAATGGCCAGAAACGCACTACCAGGGTGTCTCAAACTGCATCCTGGCTCATAGGGGTGAAATAGAAATATAGGGAGGGGTCAGCCCATGTCTGGCCTTAAAAGCAATTAAAAGCATCTTAAGATCAATCCCAAAATAAATGGGCAGAAAATGCAAGGATGATAGAACGCATTTTGTGGACTGAGTTAGGAGCCAAGCTGCAGTATTTTGAACCAACTCTAGGAGGTGGATTGATTTCTGACTGAGACAGGTATAGAGGGAGGAGCAGGAGTCCAGGTGGGAGGAAATAAAAGCATGGATGACTTTCTCCAGATCTGTGGCTGAAATAAAAGACTAAACCTTGGCTACATTTCTCAAATGTTAAAAACATGACTGAACAACTTCCCTCTACCTGGTGTTCAAAACACAAGTCCTGATCAGAAATTACACCAAGATATTTTTGGCTGAGGACTTTACCATGATTTGCTAGATCTTATGAGACTGAAATCCTCAGAGGAAGTTGTTAGAGGTCAGGTCATAGAAAATTGAATAAACCAGACACAGAGGAGGATCAGCTTAGACATGGCGATGCTTACACAGACCCACACATATCAGATATGTATGCACAAATTCAAGGTCTCTTTTTATTATTCAGCCAAGAGTTACAGTCATGCAAAACAGTTGATGGGAAAATTGAAACAGAGACCACTGGTCTACACTGTCCTTGAATCAGATGTAGTTTTACTTAGATGAACTTAAAGTCAACTAGAAGTTCCTGGCTCAAAACCAAAACCTGCATGCTGTTGAACACCTGTTGCATGTGAAGGTAATTACTATCAGATTTCGTGTGTAGCTGTTCCTGTCTGTGTTAAAACATACTAATTAATGTTAGTAGTTTTTGTGTGTTTTGTTTTCGAGCAGGAAAAGCATTTGGTTTATTTATCTAGATTTCATAATGTAATAGGGATTGAGACTGTGTGAGTGTGTGTGAGTGTGTGTGTGTGTGTGTGTGTGTGTGTGTGTGTGTGGTGTGTGTGTGTGTGTGTGTGTGTGTGTGTGTGTGTGTGTGTGTGTGTGTACTATCACAGGAGTTTCATAGCATGTCCTACTTTGTGTATCCAAAATATGGTTGTAAGAATCCTCAATAGTTGTTGGTCTTACTGTGAATCCAATACTCCTCCTGCTGGTGATACTCCATCCCTGCATTTTGTCTTGTCTAAGCTATGAGCATTATTGACAAAAGGTTAAATATCCTAACAAACATAAGAGCAAGAAGTGCCAAACAACAGCTACCAAAAGTAAAAATGTTAAGACAATGGCCTGTATGGGCTGGATAAGCGTTGGAAAAGTGTTGGAAGCCAGCTGAATTTGTAACCAGAGGCTGATACTCTGCGCTCCCTTTACTCCAGTCATTCCACCATAGCCCGCTTGTTAATTTTGTGCATGCATCCTAAGGTCCCCATTGATTTAACAATAACACATGCTCAAATTGCGGTTTAAAAGAAGCTGAAGGCCTCCAAAACCAATAACTGCTACACCCACTCACCCACCCACACCCCTCCCAAGATCAGCCAATAGTTCATGTCTTGAGATGAGTTATTGATTGTTGAAACAAGCGTATAGCATTTTGTTTTGTTTTTTATTTTTATAGAAGCACCAATGTAACAACAAAAATACTACACAGTATCTTTGGGAGAGGAGGGGGCGTCCATTCCTGTATAAAACAGGACATGTTGGGTTTACAGGAGGATAAAAGGTGTAATTGGTTTGTCTTATTCCTCTGTACAGGCCAAAGTGGTATCTAGAATCAGACTAATAGTGTAAACTGCTGCGGTGATTGAGAGCTTTTCTGAGGTCACGGCCAACAATGTTTTCAGCAGATGTGTGGGCACGTCGCCAGTTTATGTAAGCGAGCACATCACCCTTAAAAACTAAGACCCAAATCTGTGTGCCTTTTGTGTGAAACCGAAAACATGCAACTGTTCAATCTTGGAACTAGTCAGTAGATCCTCATTACATCCAGTCTCTGCAATTGACCATCCATTAAAAGCAGTCACCTCTATTGATCAGCCATTAAAGATGACCAGGCAGCCCCATTTCCCTGCATGTGACTCCTCTCCACAGCCTTTGACTTTCATTGATCTCTGGTTATCTGAGCCGTAAAATCATTGCCTTGGATGTCTTTGAAAGGATACACTTTTCGTCCTCTAGCCTCCACCATCTGGCTCAACTGTGGCATGGAGAGTATTGGGGATAAGGTTTAGGGGAGTTGAAGATACTGACTGTCTCATCAGTCTTCTTTTAAGCTCTGGCATGTTTTGTTCTGGCATTGTGTGGGTCCACTTAGAGGGAATGACCACAGCAAATAAACAAGTTATACTGAGTGTAACATCACTATCCTGACATCCTCAGGTTGTGAGTGGTCACTGAATTGTCTGATGAGTATGAAAATGAAGTGAATATTCTGCTATGGTCATCGCAGTCAGTATATCTCAACCAGACTGACATTATAGACAGCACTACTGTCATTATAATATAATTATCTAGCCAAGCATTTTGGTTTAATTTCACCAGGTTTTGATCTGTCTCAAAATGTCTGCCTCCCCTCACAGCAGTAGAGAGAAAAGAAATGTCCTCCCAACATTAAAAAGTTATATTTAAAAAGTCCTTTAACAATATACAGTACATGAGTGCAGATAGAGTGTTCATTAAACTTTTAATTCTACCACATTAAATATTCCATTGTGATGTGGGTCAACCAACCCTTTACTGGCCATCTGCTTTCCTCTACATAGCAATTTCATGCATAAATGTTAAAGGCAGTATTGTGGCAAATGGGGAAACAAAGCCTCTGATGCTTTACAACCTTTGTCATTCTAAATTGTTGACACATATCTATGCACACAATGAATTATCCACATGGCCGATTTCCCCACGTAACGCCAAATGAAAAAAATGCTGAATCAGCAACCCATCACCCTCAGAGTAATGCTGAGTGGTTCCTTGACCAGTGTGTTAGGGTTTCCTTTGTCGCACTGGTGAGATTGGAAATGTGTTTCAAGCCTAACGCCGGCGTGGCTGCCCTGTCAGCACCTTCCAGTCCTCTGAAGGTTTGGTATTTCACAGCTTATTGAGCACAGAACAGCAGAGGCAGGTGATTGCATTTTGTGTTGTCAATTCAAGCACATATGAATTGTGCCTGTGGATGAGGTGAATCACATTAAAGGTGAATTAATTGTAACTGTCATGTTTCATACTTAAATACTTAAAGATCAATAGCATGCTATTTTAAAGCACCTTTTTCTTTAGTGAATACAACTAAACAAAGCCAGATACAGCCAGTACCAGTCCCAATAGGGGGGGGGGGGACTTACCTGGTGTAGCACAGGTGGACTGCTCACTTGACTCTTCTTTGATAATGGTCCGTTCGTGAAATCCTCCTCACCTCTGTAATTAATCCTACTTCTTTCTGTCCTCTTCTCCTTGATCTTTGGCACCTGTTTATCCTCACTTTCCTTCCAACAGTCCAGAATAAAAAACGAGAAAGGGATGAGCAGAGGAAAGAGAGAGAGTGAGTGGTGGTGAATGGTTGGCTTGACCCATCAATATTGGGGGTGGTCTTTCGGCAGAAGGGGTGTACGCCCGGACAGATGACTGTAACAAATAAGGATGAAGGTCTTGGAGTGAGGGATGAAGTGGAAAAGGGGAGTGGTCGTTGGTGATAGAAAGAAAAAGACCTGTGAGGGAGAATGTGAGAGCAAGAGTGGACAAAGATCCCCCATCTGTCATACTGTCTTGTCTCTAATGGCCTCAAGGAAGAAGAGACAACAGTTGAAGGGTGTGATAATAAGGATTGGATGAATCGATTGTGAGATGGGAAATCAGAGGACAAGGCAGAAAATCTGAGGTCAGGTGTTGGATGTTGTGTTCAAGTGTTTGTCATTGTTACACAGAGCTCTCCCAGACTAAATAGCTTCTTCTTTTTGTTGTTGCTTTAAGTATTGCTTTAGTTTAATAAACACTAGGAATGCTGCTTTATGCTGCATGTGTTTACATGGAGTGTTGCATGGCTATATACATGAAGCATGGTTAGCCCCACTGTCAGTGTTGTATTCACATTGTTTTAAAGTAGCTTAAAAGCTACTTTTGCAGTATTTGGAGCTGTTCTCGTTAACAAGTAAAACTACATGCAATACAACTGATTGATTGATAATTAATATTGGAATTTATTTAAATGTAACCGCTAGTGATGGTGGCTTGCAGCCATTTTGCCAACAGTTTGATTAGACGTCTGTGCTTCTTTTCACGGAGTGGGCGATATCGTTGCCAACTAACAATTATTTTCATTCTGTCGGTTATTTTGTCGATTAATCGACAAAAACAATTTTGTCTATAAAACAACATAAATTTGTCAAAAATGTCCGTCACATTGTCCAATAGTCAACAGTTTACTGTTCTTTGATATTGAGGATTCACAGCACTACAAAGTAAAAGTACCAGTAATTTAAAAGTGCATATCCAGCAAGGACACTGCAATAAAAGCTGCAGAGTTCTTTCTGGCATCTGTTTTTAAAGCTAAAATATTTTGAACAAGCATGCGGATATACCAAGGGGTCTGAGCATGACATCATAGCATGAGACAAGAGGTATGCACTGAGAAGTGGTAGCAACAGAGAGGCTAAATATAACCAGATGCTTTGTTTGAGGTCTGCTTCATTGTTTTTATCTCAAGTTGCGTTTGTGTGTTTCTGCTTTTCTGTACTGATCGAAATGTGTACTGGAGAAACAGTCAGAGGCGTAATGTACAAATGCCAAACCTCTGGTACAGGGGTTAAACTGTGGAAACAGATTCTTATGCCATAAGTTTGTATTTCATGAGAAGTGTCTGTTTCCAAGATGGCATCATGGCTAGTCATGTCTGTTCATAGGAAAATCTGATTTCAGCTGATAGAAAATATATTCTTTGCTCTGAGTTGCCTCATCTTGACAGTTTCCTCATCTTGCACTACTCCCAGTTGCAAATTAACCCCATAAATCCAGATACATGAAGGACATTTCTCCCTCTTTTTTCTCTTATTTTCCAGATGCATGTGAGTCAGAGGAGGAGACAGAACAAGAGAAACAGCCAACAGAAAAAACAAAGACGGAGACTAAACCAGAGAAGAGGAAGAGGATAACAGAGAAAACAGTTAAAGCCAAGAAGAAAAAGAGTGAACAGGTATTTCTGTCGTACCTGCTTATCCAGTAGGCTTTTGTTGTCTATTTACAGTATCTACTGTTTTTTATTTGTATTTTACCATTGCATCTCTACTGCAATTGAATTAACTTTGACCATCCCCACAGTGTACAGTGTATAAAACATGCCCAGGCAACACACCTGCAGTCATCAATGTGGTCGCAACCACATGCTTGACGTTTGTGTAGTGTATGTGCAAAAGCCAAGGGCGGGTGCTCAGTGCTCACACAGCAACAATATCATCATAGCTAAACCTCCCAAATCTCAGCCTGAGGAAGAATCACAAAGCCCATACTTAAGCAGTTATTGTAAACCAAAGCTGACATTCCTTGCACTTTCTCATAAATAGTGGAGTATTGTATGTATGACCTGTGAACAAGTAGCCACTTTTTGCAATAAACTCAACAGAGTGGTATCTTGTGACTTCTTTGTATTATATTTTGTTGTAATTTCGTATTACATGTACATTGTCAATTTTATCATTTGTTAGTTTGAACTACTTTTTCTAAGTAGGTCTAGTTACCTTAACTACATTGCTGCCTAGGATAGCTTTGCTGTAGCTCAGCTTCTACCAGTGTAAAGTAGTTTCTCAAAACACTGCCCACAAATAGATGAACAACAGGCTCAGACACTGATTTACTGAGTAATCTCACTTGCAGTTTGAAGCTTTTTCATTTACTAATTTATTTGACATCAGATGGAAAAAGGTTCTACGGTGTTTCAACTATACTTTTATTCAGAAAACATATTTTTTACAAACCACTACTGAAATAAACAGGAGTTATGTTGTTCGATCGAACACATTTCAGAAAATGCATCAAATTAAGAATGCCAAAAACTACTTTATAATTTTGTGCAACATGAAGGATAGGAAAATGAACTGGTGTTAAATATATGAATGTCATGCATTTGAATTGTGTGTGTTTTTTGTGGTGAATCATTTGGTGTGGCATCCTGATGGATTTTGCATGCTTTGTAATACAATATTGGATGGAATGAATTAAGAGATTTGAAATACATCTAATGTATTATGTGGAAATAAAATTCTTACCTCTGAGAATTAAAATGCATTAAAGCACTGATTTATATTTGTAATATATAAGTACTTTGCCTGAATTGTGTGTTCTGCCTGTCCTCTTTTCTCAGACCGAGTGTGTAACTGCTCAAAAGAAAGAGACTGAGGATGAAAAGTCAACTAAACCCAAAAAAAAGAGGAAGGTGAGTTTGGCGACACCTGCTGTTGCAGAGAGAGACAAGAATTATTGCTTGAACTGTTGCTCAAAGCAGCGGCAGTCACTGGGCTTTGTCTCTGAATGGTTCATCAATATATTTTGTTTTCCAGAAAAAGAAGACAATTACAGAGGTCTTGGCCACATCTGAACCAAAACCGGGCTGTCCGGCTGACCTGCAGAACCTGGTCACACAGTACTTCTCAGACAAGCGCTCTGTGATCGAGCAGGAGGAGCTGAAATTGCAGGGTGAGTCAGGGCAGCTCCCCTTTAACTTGAAAGTTCAGTCAATATCTGCTGATCTGTTGATTCACCAAGGTCACCGTCTGCCCCCCTGCCTCTTCCAGACTCCTGTTTCCTGTCCAGTAATGACCTGACACACAGCCTCTCCTCTTATCTGAAACAGGGTGAGTGATGTTTCTTGACTTAGTTTGAATGAATCCTCTTATCATTCGTTACTTCTAAACATGTGTGTTTCTTTTTCCTGTTCCCCTTAGTTTGTCCCAAGTGGGCAAAGATTCAAAAGCAGCATACAGGAAAGAGTTCGGTGGTTCTGCTTATCGTCTGTAGCTCTGCTCTCCGAGCCATCGAGCTCATCAAGTAAGTGACACCAGTGGTGTTTGTTAAATTTTGTATGTTACAACTTCTTAATTAGACTTACATGAGAACTGTTTGTTCTTGTCACTCTCAGGCAGCTGACCACGTTCAAGGGTGAAGCCAAAGCAGTAAAGCTATTTGCGAAACACATCAAGGTAATCTAGAGGACAGTTAGTCACCATGATGCGTGTGGCTTGTATGCAATGACTAGTTTCATCAGAACAGTTCTCTTTGTGTGTGTCTTTCAATCGTTACAGATAGAGGAGCAGGTGAAGCTGTTGCAGAAAGGCGTCACCCACATTGGAGTGGGGACTCCGGGCAGGATCAGTGCTCTTATTGAAAAAGGTAAGTGTGGACAGGATAGTCTCACTGTTTAACTTCAATGCTTTAAAGCTTTCCTAATCTGTGGAAATTCTTTTTATTTTTTTCCCAGAGGGTTTGAACTTGCAGGCACTGAAGTACGTGGTTCTGGACTGGAACTGGAGGGACCAGAAGCTCAGAAGGATGGTAGACATTCCTGAGGTGAGCTACTGCCCCCTGCTGGACTGAAAAGATAATGACCAAACAAATCACACAACTTTTATGAAGTATTTGACAGTATCTAAATATA
The DNA here is from genome assembly GCF_021018895.1 of Seriola aureovittata. Lineage (NCBI taxonomy): Eukaryota > Metazoa > Chordata > Actinopteri > Carangiformes > Carangidae > Seriola > Seriola aureovittata. Next base: position 9,500,400 of record NC_079374.1, on the reverse strand, counting down.
TTTAAAGTCTTCCTACACTCAAAAATGTGTTTTTATTAGTATTACCATACGTATATGTTTGACCTTTACTGTGCAGAATATCTTAAAGTTTGTTTTCACATCTGCCGAAGGGGAAAAGTTTAATTGTGCTCACCTTTTAAAACTGAGTTTAAGGCATGTACATACAAGTAAAGATGAAACGATTAGTCAGTTATTAGTTGCTTGGCTGAAAATGAATGGATTGTGGATTGTAAATTGAACAAAAGAACCTATGGGAAGATGTAACCTTGTGTGCTAGGAAATTGTGATTGACATTTTATTGATTAAATGATTAATCAAGAATGAAAATAGTTTTTAGTTGCAGAGCTACATGCAGGTGTAGAGACAATGACTTGTTTTTTTAATCTATGTAGGAGGAGAAATCTTGTGTTCAGAGGTTGAACTTTTAAAATAAAAAACATTTGCATATTCATAGACTCTCAATTTTTCAATTACCGAGAAGGTGTGATTTAACAAGGTAACTGAACTTTATTCAAAGCGGAGTATTTTATATGCCTTAAAACATGGCTGGAGAGGATCTTCAAGTTTTCTTCCTAGCGACTGTATGTTACACATCATGTATGACTGTGTCTTTCAGATCAAACTGGACTTTATGAAGCTGCTGGAGAACGGTATCTTGAATGGCTGTAAAGACGACAAAGTCAAAATTGGACTCTTTTAAGTGTATGTTGTAAACCTGCTGATAATCCACATGAAGACCTGATATCCCGACAACATGCCGAGCGGCCTCATCCTGTTTGTTTTCCCTTTGTGTCGGCGTGAAACCTCTGCTGTGCTTTTACTATTTTCAGAGGCCGTGTCAAATATGTGGTGCTGTTTGTTCACTCTTGTTGTCCAACACAATGTCTCAGTGTGATGGATTGAATAAATGGACTCAGAATGAAACGGCATCCTTCTGTTTGTTTACTCTTGACCTTGGGAAGTCCCTCCTACTGCCAAAGTGAGATCATGTGTTTACTTGCCCACTAGGAAGCCCCATTTATCGTAACATCCTTTGATAAAGTGTTTTAAAGCAGCACAAAGGCCAAGAACCAACATATTATGTCCCTCAGCAAATTACAATAAAGATATAAAATACTCTACTTAGTCATTTTGATGTAAATAAACAGAAACCTGTGGGTTTGTAGGAAGGAAGAAGCAAAGAAGAACAAAAAGTTATCAAACAAAACAATATGGAAGTAACAGAAAACAGAAAGAGGTAGTTAGTAGAAGATTGTGGTTAATAAGTAACAGGCCACAACGGTCTCCCCCGCCCTGCAAGGCCTGCTGGGAAAATCTCTTGGCAAGCAGAGTTGAGTGTGTGTGTGTGTGTGTGTGTGTGTGCACACAGAGATATCGCTGAAATAAAGAACAGGAAGAGAAGATAGCTGTGCCTTCTCATACACAGTTTTTGGCTCTTTCGCTGTGCAGCAAGTTCCTCTCCTGTCCACAACCGAAGGTCCCTCTCATGGGAAGAGTGAAGGGCAAGTCTGGGCCCTTGGCCCGGAGGCCAGACAACTCAGCTTTCAAACAGCAGAGGCTACCTGCGTGGTCTCCCATGCTGACAGCTAACACTGTGCTGCCTTTCTTCTACTTTATGGCTTTGATATGCATGCTGCTGGGAGTATGGCTGCTTCTCACGGTACAGAGCACACAGGAAATGAAGGTGAGTTTTTGTGCAAATTGTTCCAACTTGTTAAGTAGTTTTTTTCATATATGTGTAAATATTGTATTAAAATACATTTGGTATATGTGTGTAAGAGAGGCAGGGAGAGGAAGAGACCGAATGCCCTTGTGTGCAATAAAAAGGAGTGACGAGATGAAAGGTCCAGGGTTAGGTTTCGAATTAGGTAAACAGGAACAACTTGCTTACAGTTTACAATTAACATCATAATCTCCTGTCTTTTCAGCTGGACTACACAGACGCTTCGACATGTAATAAATGTTTTGAAAAGCGTAAAAATGTGAGCAACGCAGGAGAGAGCTGCAGCTGCACAGTGGTGTTTTCTATTGAGAGACCATTCAAGGTAATTAACCTTTTAATTTGACAATCATATCCAATATTACCGAAGGACCCGTGTACAAGCTTTATGCACAAGTGTTCACCTGCATCACCAGGTCCTCATAAGTGGATGGAGTTTGCTCAGCTGTTGAAGCATGGTTTGAATGCTTTGAAAAAGCTTTTAAATTGGCCTTCAATTGAGATTATGTTCTGAAACTACCATGGTGATGAATTAACTTCACTCAAATATATAATTATAATATACTCTAATACACATAGGGACTATAGTGAATCAAAGGCACAATTAAGCATTTCTGTTTGCACTCCTATGCTGATGATCTGTATCCTGCTGCTTTTCCAGGGAGACGTCTTTTTCTATTATGGCCTGAAAAACTTTCATCAGAACCTCCGTAGATACATGGACTCCAGAGATGATGGACAGATGGTTGGCAGGAAGAAAAACTTGAAGGTAGCTCCACAATATTGCCTGTTAATTCATCACGATAACATTGTTAACACTTCACTTAATGTTAGATTTAGTTGACATAAATTATTGCATCAAAAATCCTTTTTGTCTCTAGACAGAAAGCTAGTTTGAAATGGAAATTGTTCATATGCTGCTTTGTTTGCCTTTGGTGCAGTGGAGGTCAAATCATTTATTTCAGCTAAAGCAGCAAGACTACAATGTAAAAAAATACCCTTTTACAAGTTAAAGTCCTCCATTCAAAGTCTTGCTCAAAGTGCATAAATACTGTTTAATTTATAATAAAAAATCATATTCATATGTTTTGCTTGTAAAGCCTGTTGTTGGAATACTTAAGTAACATAAACCTGTACTTAAACACTTAGCTACATCCCACCACTGCTTTCTTGCTTATTTCGAATTGTTAAATAATCTTCCTGGGTTTCTTCATAAACCTTGTTCCTTCACTAGAATCCCAGTTCATATTGTGAGCCGTTTACAAGAGACCAGAATGGATTGCCCATTGCTCCCTGTGGTGCTGTGGCCAATAGTATCTTCAATGGTAAACGCCATTGCTTACACATATGCCATCAATTGTCGTATCCCTCCTCCACCTTTCCTCTCACTGCACCGTTAACTCGCTTCTGTTCTCCCAGACTCCTTCACTCTGACCTATCATGGATCCAATCAAGATCCAGTTCGGGTTCCTTTGTTACGTAGAGGCATCACCTGGTACACCGACAAAAATGTCAAATTTCGCAACCCCAGGATGGACAACTTGTCACTGGCTCAAGTGTTTGATGGTAAATAGAGATGTAAACTTGGTCAAACTCAATCTGTATTTCAGTTTCTGGTCAGTTCTCCAAGTATGTCAGCTCTCCTTCAATGAGTCTGATTTTACTCCTCAGGCACAGCAAAGCCACTGTACTGGCACAAGCCAGTGTATGAGCTTGATCCCATCGACCCGACCAACAACGGCTTCATCAATGATGACCTGATCATATGGATGAGGGAGGCAGCCTTCCCCAACTTCAAGAAGCTCTATGGGGTTTTGCACCGAGCCAACAAGCCCTTCACTCAGGGGCTTCCAGCCGGGAGTTACAGCATCGACATATCCTACAGTATCCTTTCGCTGCTGTCAGGGATGGCTTTATGTCGTCCCATTGTGTGCACCTGTTTCCTTTGTCTTGGGGACTATTTTCCATTGAGCATCCCTTTGTGATCACCTATTTTTGGCCTTGACCTTTGCCTTTCCAGACTTCCCTGTGCAGTACTTCCGAGGTAGGAAGGAAGTGGTGCTGACGACGCTGACCTGGTTTGGAGGTCAGAACCATTTCCTGCCCATTGCTTACCTAGTAACCAGCAGCCTGATCCTACTGATAGCTGTCATCCTCACGGTGGTCTGGTGTAAGTTCGGAAAGAATGGCAAGAACATGGAGGAATGAAGGGTAAGAGGTGCACTGGGACGCTGAGGAGTGAAAAAGAAAACTCACAAGCAGCTGAAAATCGATAATTGTTGTGCTGCTTAGGAGCTGCTTTAAACAGACATCGAATCCTAAATGACAAGAGCACTGATGTGAGCAAATAAAGGATAAGAATGGTTTTAAAAAAGAATGTTAATTTGGTGCAATACCATAACAGCATTTGCAGGAAAACCAATGAAGAATTTAGTTTGACATCTGGAAATGACTTTCCCAATCAGCTAAATGATCCACATGTGTGACGGCTTTTGTTGTGATGATGTTGTTCGGAACAACCACTTGTGAAAGCTGGGTGCCTTTTTACTTGATGAACTTTTGCATTTTTTTTTGTAACACACACCATTTTGTTCATGCACTGTTAATATTTATTAAGATAATTATAATATACTTATTATAATTATTATATTAACAATTAGTCAACTCCAGTCACTGTGGTGTTAAAGCTGCATTTCATGTCTTTATGGCAAAGTGGAAAAGCTACACTTTAATTAGTGTGATGTAGGGTGGGCACCAGCCATTAGACAAACCCTGTAACGCTACTTCCTAATACTGAATAAAGGTTTTTAATTAAGGTTTAAGCATTAAGGTTAGCCAGTGCAGCTAATATTGCGTCTATTTAGTGTTACATGGTACAATAGGTGCTTAAAGAAATGCTTGTTTTTAGACTGCAGCCATGCTAGCAGCTCTGTGAGAGCATGGCAAAGCAAACATGAGGCTTTGCAGGTACGTTTACCATGTTCACCATCTCACTTTAGTGTGTTGGCATGCTAAATATGCTAATTAGCACTCAACGCAAACTACAACTGAAGCTGATGGGAATGTAATTTAATCAGATATTCAGTCATAAACCAAACCATCACAGAACAATGATTTTATAAACCAAAACAATGATGCAGTTTAGATCTTTTTTGTGTAAGTATGGCCATTGTTGATCAAGGGGGAAAAAAAGGTTTATTTAACTGTATTTGCAGTGTAATTGTGGAGTCTGTTTTGATGACAGCTGAAGATTGGAATAAAACATTTTCTTTTAAAAACTCTTTATTTCTCTATATACAATCAGTGAGAGCCACATAAACACAACCCCTCTGTGACCAGGGAGCACCAAAACTCTGCATATTGATCGCCTTGGTTATTGAGCATAATCAAAGCACGACTGGTGGCACAGCTGTGTGAACAACACCTTCCCTCAGGGTCGGGGGGCGGCTGCTGTTCTCTAAAAAGGTATAAAGCAGCTTGTTCCATTTTTCTCTACCTATACTCCTGCCACGTTGTGTTTGGTCAGGTCAGTACCACAGGTGGACAGGAGAGGAATGCAGTCTACTGGTGCTACAGACAATGGCTGAACACATCCTACTACAGCTATAAGCCACATCATCACAGTCCGTAAAACAAAAAACACACAGGACTGAATTATGGAATCAGCTTAGCACACATACAGATGTTGATGCACATAGTTACAAGGAAGGAACAAGTCACACCCAAATGCATTAGGACAGATCAAACACCCATTTCAACACGAGACAGTCACCATGATGCACAAATAAACAAACACAAGGGAGAATTATCAGCTGTAACAGATTTACCCATCTATCTCGTCTCTCTGTACCTTTTCTCTGGAACATCCTCTAACTAGGTATTTAAAAATGCTTCTTCCTACGTTAAGACTGCTTTAATGTTTACTTGGCTAAACTTGCGATGTTGGCACAGGTTGTTAAAGTCGAATCTGCTGTGAATCAACATTGCATAAACATAGAAAAGGCAACATTTGGTCTCCAATACTACAAAAAAGTATTTTCGCTTTGGGGAGTATGTTGGATTTGATTCTCCCGATCGGCCTCTTCAGGTTAACATACAACATCTCTGACAAGTTTTAAAAAAGAAAAAATTAAAGAAAAATGCACTGACACTCATTGTCAGTCTACAACAGTGTAACCACAAATTTCTGATCTGTCGTCAGTACGGGTAGTGGTGGGGTATTTTTTTTTTTTAATAAGAGTCTCTCCTTATCAGCAGGATGTGAAATAAAAATAAATATCAGTAAATCACTTGAGAGTTTTAACAGGTTTGCATTAATGGAATTACTAGAATTATACACAATTTCAAGTCATGCTTTAAAAAAAAAAAAAAAAAAGTAAGACAAAACGTACCATGAAAACTAGAGTTTCTCTAGAAAGGAAGAATTGTTTGACCATGACTGTGGACTACTTAATGCAACATGCAATTCATAGAGAACCATTAGATTTGATGAAAGTATATCATGAAGCACATGTCAGTCGATCCTGGTTTAGTATGTAACAGAATAATAAAGGGAATCATGGAAATCACAGTTTCACAGAATGCAAGAACTACTAAGAATCACAGAACAGGGACAAAGTCTTTTAGCAAATAGTAGTCAGCTTTCTCCTTTTCATCCCTCCGACGCTCACACCAGGCACAAACACATTCATCTTTGTGGTTTCAGTGATAGGACTGTAATGGCACTACACAAGCAGATTGTGGCCATGCAGAAACAATTAGGCAATACAGACATCTCCAGATGAATCTAAAGCTAAGGTAGTGTTCATTCAAGACTCAAGCCCAGGCTCCAGGGCTCACAGGTTCACACCTCCTCATCCTTTAACAACCCGCTCTATCTTTGTCCAGTGGGTTGCGCTGAGCAGTGATTAAGGCAATGTGCATCCCCCTTCAGCTCTGTCCTGCTGGTTTCTGAGAGCAACTCTGAGGCACCTGATAAGTCAGATCCTCAGTGGGTGTGACCTGTCCAGTGGCATTCTTCGGTGTATCGTACGCCAACCTCCCTGACTGGCCACTGTCTGTTCGTGTGAGCAGGGAGGCGGGCCCGGCGCCCATGAAGCTACACACAGTGGTGGGCTGGTTCAAAGAGGAGCCCCCTGATGGGTGGCAACCCATATCAACCACAATGGGTGTAGCATATTCAGATCCCGAAGCTGGCAGGGGTTCTGCGTAGGCGTGGTACACGTCTGGTGAGATGGGGGCGTCATACAGGTCCGGATCTGAGTATCCTGGATCAGGCCCCTCGTCTGGTTTAAAAGTTGATCGTGCACCTAATGTTGTAACACCGCTCACCAGTGGCTGGGCATATTCTGCAGAGACAGCATATTATATTATATTAATAACCAGGGATATCTTACTGTTTTCTACATGGTGTCCACACAGTCAGCAACCAAGGTTGTGGCTCCCTGTTAAGTTGTATTGTGCATGTGCACGAGGTGTGCAATGCATGCAGGTAGGTGACATGATACATATTCCAGCTGCCAGTTTCAGTCTATTTGCACTCTTCAACAGTTGGTGAGAGTAGGTGTTGCCATGTGGCAACAAATCCAAACGAAAAGACAATGACTGCAAGTTGTAGCAGTAGATATGGATGTAACAATGTACAACAACTTGTCTATGGATGTTTTGAGGAAATACAGTCAACACTTCTGTTAGACTCTGAAGATACACACAGTGTGTTTCGGTAAGAAATGCTGACTGTAAACAAGTTTTCCTTGTTTACAAGAAAACTCCACTGTGCATCTTTAAGTCATCTAACGTCTTAGCCAATATTACTGGTGTTTACCTCAAAGACTAGCCATGTCAAACAAGAACAGTTGTAGGACATTCCTCATTTCCACACAGTTCTGTATACAACGGTTGGTGGCTGTAATGTCCTTTTAAAGACAGAACTGCTGAAATAAACGTTTCACAACACTCAAAAATAAAGGTTTTACAGTGTTTCAGGAGATAAGAAGTGCACTCAGCTTTTACATTGTGCTGTAAGGACACACAGATTGCTTTTTGGTGACCAACACTGAATGTAATTAAAATGGCTTTTAACACTCCACAGGGTACCTTTTAATAGCCGTGAGCACCCGACACAGACAGATTGAAAACATCTCTCACGAAACACAAAAACAAGCTGCTTTTATTAAGAACAGTTACTCCAGTAGTCACCATGTTGAACGGTGAGTGTTTACCTGCAGGCTCAGCATGTAGTCGCGGTACAGCACCTCTCCCCGTTATCCGGCCCACCTCACTGCTGCTGTACCGAACTGAATCCTCGGTCTCCACCATCTTGGACGGCAGCAGCTGCTTCATGCTCTTCCACCAGTCTACAGCAGAAGCACAATGAGATGCACAGAGTTGCACCAGGAAACTCTCACGAAGCACATGCACAGCTAAGAGCCTATAATGCAGAGAGATGACGTACCTGTGCGATCCCAGTGAGGAAGATCGTATGTTCCTTCAGAGCTCTTTTTCCTGAGGAAAACAAAGTTAATGGAGGAAAAAAACTAAAGTTTTCAGGTTATTTTTTTTGGATAACGAGAACAACACATACCTGTTCCTCCAGTGCCAAGCACAAACCACAGTCAAGATGAGAGCAGTCAGAACCATGACCAACACGGGAACCAGGACTGCTGCCAGGGCCACATCTAAGAGCAAAGATACTACAGTAAACACCAGATGACAATTGCCTCTATTAAGGATCAAACAAGCCTTTTTTTTCTTTTTACTGAAAGTCTGACGCACCTTTATTGGTGTGGGGAGGCATAGTGGTGTTTCTTATGTCTGGGGTGTGTGTAGTTTGGCCAAGGTGAGGCGGGCGTTTTGTACCCACAGGGGGTGGAGTATGACGAGAAGGGGGTATCATCCTCGGATTCAGCTCTGTCCTCCGCCTCGCTGTCCAAAAAACAAACAAACAAACTTACATCTGAGGTTCTTGGAACATTTATTTGTTTATATGCTCATCAACCAACTTTGTTTACCTGCAGGAATTTGGCAGCCAAGCAGCTCCAACTTGAGCGCGATTCTCTGGTGCCATAAGGTGGGATCTATCCTCACAAACCGGGCCTCGATTGGAGGAATGAAGTTATTCCTCACCTCGTGCAGGTAGTTGATATTGCCTTGGAAAATCTACCATAAAAAGGAGCCAGAGATTAAAACCCAACTGCGGGCCAGTAGTAGTATTTTATAAGAAAGTTCATCAGAGCAATTCTTGTTTCAGGCTGGACTGTGAACAATTACACTATAAGCCATAAGCTGATTAGTCTCCAACTTGGCGAGCTAATAACTACTTTCCTCCACACAATAAGAGCTTGTGAGAATCCCAGCAGAGAGCAGCTCGTAGACAGCAGTTCCAGCCTTACTATCCGGCCACTAAATCCATATCCATTCATTATTAATGCCCAAGTGTCCTGACTTGTCTACCACAGCACTTAACTCAAACCACTGACTGCTCTTATTTCCTGCCATAAACATCTCTGAGTCAATACCAGTTGCTATGGACACAATCCAACTATGTGTCCCTGCAGCCTTCTAAAGTGACATTTTTGTCCATTTGCACTAATCTGAAGAAGAAAAAAAAGCATAAAAGCCAATTATGTAATTGTTGAGGAAGCATGGTCTATTGATTTTGTGATTGTATTACCTTGTCTTGTGTAGAATTTGTTTCCCTGTAGTTGTACCACTGCTGGCCATCATTACTGTACAGGACCCGGTATGCTGAAACATAGTACTGATACTCTCTCAGGGTAGAGCCTGTGGTGGCGATGCCTGGTTGGACAGAGACAAGATGATAATGTACAGCTGACTCGACTGAAAGCTTAAACAAGACTGTGAGGCTGCGTCCAGTATTACTCCCTACTTACTGGAAAGTGCACTGTATTTACGGTAAACCACTTTACTTGACTGAGATGAGATTGAGTGTGTAAATCTGCATCTGGAAAATGCTGCTTTCATATAAAACATCCTCAAACATCACATTTAAAAAAAATGTTTAATCAGGAATCTAATTGTTTTTAAAAAGCCAAATTTCATCTCCCATGTGTATCAGGTCTTATTTTGTCATGCTAAATGTGACTGTTGGAAATAAGTGATGTGTGTTCTTATGTAACCATGCCATACCCATCTTGCACTAGCATAAATCTCAGCTTAGATAATTTATGTATGAGACATCCCAGTTAAATTAAAGAAATGTATGCACTATATATAGTGCTCCCAGACATCACACAGTGGAACAAAAAGTAGCATCCGTGGCTAACAATCAGACAATGTAACGTGTCACATTTTATAGAAGTGAAAATTACTGTTGTGTGACCCCGTCAGTGATGATGCAAAGTGACAACTGTGTCCAAAATCTCAAGTCACTGCTTGCTTTTGAGTAACAGTCACACAGTCACAGTCATGGTCAGTAGAATTTTTTTTTTTTTTTTTTTGCACAAAACTTCAAAGCAATCAATCTATTCGTTATTGAGATATTTCAGTCTGGACCAAAGTGGTGGACAAACCCACTCTGCCATTCACAGAGCAGTTCTACGAGCATGACTTAAGACCTGTGCCTTCACCACAGAGGATTTCTCTAACTTCTCAGTCACATTAAATTGTTTTCTTTTAGCTTTTTGTCTCCAGAACACACACTTGATATTTCAGTCTGGAACAAAGTGTATGGTAAAACCTGAGGGAGTTTTTGTTTGCTGGAGTGCCTTATTCCTGTTTTACAGTTGAATTAAAGATAATGGTTAAAGTGTATAGTACTATCAGTGAGTGTGTAGTTTTACATAAAAGGTATCTTTGTGATTGTGTTCATGTTGTTGTGTACCTGTGATCCTCTTCTCCCTCTTGAGATCGATCTGCAGCCACTGCTGCTGGTCATTCTGAGAAGGCGCCCAGGGCAGCCCTGCCTTTTTAAGGCGAGCCCCCGATGGCACCCACTCGCTGTGCTGACCAAAGATGTTCCACTCCCACACAGATGAAGCAGAGAGCTGAGTGTCTGCAACACCACCAGACTCTAATCCCAGCGTCCCATAGCAGCCTGCAAGCACAGAGACCGTCACCATCATTAATAACAATACAAAATGTTTGGGAAACTGAAAGAGATTTAGGAGGTCTTAATAGGACTTATTTTAAGTGCTTGTAATTCCACAGTTTCATTTGGTTAAAGGATGAGAGACCCTGCTCATGGCCTGGACACAGAAGTCCAGATGCAAACATTTACAAAACTATTATACCTCATAATGGGGCTTTATAAGAAAAACTCACCATTGGTCCTGAAGGTGAAGAGGCTGTTTGACAAAGTTCCTCTGAGAAGAGAAGTGCAGGATTAGAGGATCAGACACACAGTGCATAAAAATTCAAACACATTCTGTAACATGACTTTGATCTGTTTTTGTTTTATTGATAAGACTCACATTCTATTAAATTTAAAATAAACACTGATACAGTTAAAGTTCATTCAACGTACATGTGATGAAACAGCAGGAGCAAACTACCAGTGCATGAAGAACAGAGTGAGAGGCAGGATGCGTGAGCTGTAGCGACTAACGATCTTACCCAGTGGAAGTGACATTGTTAGCCAGTGTGCCCTCATAATGAGGGATGCCTTTGCTGCTGACCACGCTGATCCTCCCTCCCACAGCGTTGGACACCACACCTGCATGGATGGCTGCCACACACAGGGGAGACGACTGCAGAAGGAAAGATTACACAGAGATTCTGTTTATGTAACTTACTCTGGTTAACACAACATAGTTTACCATCTGTATCTGATGGCCTGTGAAGATTAGGCAAATTAAACGGATAACAGATCCAAAGGAAAGGCTTCATTTGAAACAAAACAACACAATCACTGAGTTGCTCTTTGTAATTCACTTGTGTGACTGTTTGATGTTTGGTTGGATGTTGGAAAGCAGATCTACAAATGTAGAAAGGGATATCACCAAAAAAAGCAAGAGAGTTGTCTGGTTATTTGTCTGCTGCAGTATGAGCTGTAACAGCTTCAAAACCATTAGCAGATAAAGCTAACTGAGGTTTTTCTTGCGTTAGCCCACACACACATTTTTATCTTATCAGACTCGTCAGGAAGTTGGCTGCATGACTTTGTTTTAAAATCAGCAACGTTGCAAGAAATTCCCATCACAAGTCCTAATATTGACACTTGCTGCCAGGGTTTGTTTTTGCAGCCTGAATGAATACTGAACACGTTATAGCAGCCACGAGGCTTGTGGGTGGTGTCTTAGTCAATGTTGTAAATCAACAAGGATTTCTTAATGGTCATCTTGGATTTTATAAAATTTTTTGTAATTAATGAGCCGGATTTGAAAGAATTGGCCTTTAAAACAATAGTCAGGTGTCCATATGAAGATTGAACAGGATGTAGTTGGTGTAATCATTCCTCCCGGTCCCTTCCTAACGTGCTTTCATAGTAAGTGACGAAATCAAGATGAAGAACTTATGAGACTTCAGCAGTCTGAGTCAAAACAGAAAGTCACTGTCTTTTTTATTGTAGAATTCCTTCTTTGTGTTTCCCTGATGAGCCGCAGTGGTAGACAAAGAACCAGAAAATGGGGTTGTATTGTTCTAAAAAGACTAAGACTTTGGAAAATATCCATTTGATTCTTCTAACTCAAATGGTTGTAGCATCATATTCGCTTCAACTTTTCAATAAATTTCTACACAAGAGGAAGACTGCAGAATCTCTCCATCACTTACATTTGGAGCACATTAGCAAGGGATGCGATTACAACAAGCAAAAACTGTTTCACTGTTCATATGGGCAACTGACTGTGGCCCAGGCTGATTGAACCTGTCCTTCAAGTAAATGGTACCGTTTGGTACTGCTGCAAACTGGGACCGTTTGCAGATAAGTGAGAGAGAACAGTACTGTCAGCTCTTAACCTTCAGACTGAGGCAGATAAAGGCCGATGAGTCAGCATGAAGTCACCTCTCTGTGGAGAGAACACCAAGTGGCACTGGTAATGATTCACTGCCGGCTGCATTCCTGTCCAAACCTGCTGCCACATCACTGGGAAAAGGACAAAACCTGAATCCTCTCTGGCCACAAGCTCCTTCCCATGAACAGCTGCTTGAGTGAGGTGGAATTTTATTACTGGAAAAGGCGCACACTGGAATTTGCAGCCGACAAGATTGTGGGAAAAGCATATATACACACATGTACACATGTATTCACACATGCTCACACACATGCTCACACACATGCACGGCAGTCGAATGCTGCCACATGCAATCAACACTTGCCCTGTGACTCTTAAACTTCCCAAAAACACACACCACATCCTAACGCGAGCCATACCAAACCAGTAACACAAACATGGTGCACTGCTCCAAACCGCCGCACCCTGACTCCAACAGAGGAAACCACACACACACACACACACACACACACACACACACACACACACACACACACACACACACACACACACACACACAGATATGATAAGTGGGATGTGGAAATATCAAAACCAGCACATGGATCACAGTAAAAGATACTGAGAGAGAATGAAGAAAAGCTGCAGAGTCTGGTCTGGGTGGGGCAGCTGATCCCTGTGTGATACAGACTCAAGTATGCATATTAGTTTATCAGGCTTCCATAATCACCATAATATTACAGCCTAGTGACACACGAACACACCCCCAAAACACAAGCATGAATGAATCACATGCTTACATACACAAAAGGAAAAAAAAAAAAAATCCCGACATGCACGCACAGACGTTTTCTCCAACTTCTCAATCACACTCACTCTCTCCAGCCTCTTGCCTCTACAGAACACACACTCAGCAAACAGCTCTGCTCTGCACCCTCTTGCAGCTGGACTGGATTAGAGGGTTATTATTTTCGGCCAAACTATTATCTCACCTCCCTTTCACCCGCTGACCCTGCCCCTCCTCTGTTCCTGTGGGGCGCCTCACTCCCTGAAGCACACCCCGACACCCCCCCCCCCTTGTCCTCCATCAGCCAGCAACACCCCTCACTCCCTCCCTCCTTCCACAAAAACCTCAAGCTCTGAACATGAGGTCATCAGCCAGAGACTCGGCACCCATGACCTCACGCACAGCGGGGGTGCTGTGAGGTCATCAGCCCAGGACTCGCATACCACAGAGCGGGGGCCCGTTTACACAAGGAATAAAAGGAGGCCCTTACTGAATCAAGCTGGAAGATACACAAACCTGCAGCACAGTAATGAGACAAAAGATGTGAGTAAGCAAATGTCGATGATGTGGTGGGTTGTGTGCGGTTTTGCTGGGGGTTGTGACTAAACAGCAGGGGACCAGTGGGCACCATGACTCACCTGGAAATGTGATGCTGAAGATAGCGAATACCAACAGAAAGAAAACGACTGCAGTGCATGCACATGTGTACTGTATGCACTCACCTCTCTGTATCCATTTGGTATAGTTCCAGAAATCTCCTCAGTAGATGTCAGGCAGCCTGCTGGACAGTATTTACTGGGCAGAGAGAGAGAGAGAGAACACACACAATGAATATCTGACAGCTTGATCACTGCACAAATATCTGCACAAAGCAAACGTTATTTACCTGAACTCTGCCTGGGGGAAATCAGTTCCTTTGTCCAGACAGGTGATTAGATCTGCAAAGGCAAACAAACATCATCAGAACTGGTTTCTCTGCCTGTTCCTGCTAACTCATCACCCGTCACTGCCGCTTCTTCCCTGTTTCTCTCTCTGGTAAGATAACAACTGTCAAAAAAAAAAAAAAAAATTGTGAAAACCAAAAAGATATTCTGTTTATATATAAACCAGGAGAAAAGCAGAAAACGCTCACATATGAGGCTGGGACCAAAGAATATGGAACATTTTTACACCATTTTTGTTTGAGAAATGATTCATAGATGATCAAAATACTTTAAAAATGCTTCTGTAAATTAACTTATTCTAGAGCTGAAATTATCATCAATTAGTCTCTAGACAAAAACTTCATGGCATCAATTTTGGTAAAACAGTAATCGTTTCAGGCATAGATTAATTACTGGTTCCAGTTTTTCAAATGTGAGGACTTGAGCCCTGTATTTTATTTACTTATTATTCCAGTGAATCGTTTAGTCTATAAAATTAGGGAGAAAAAAAAAAACACCCATCAAATCTTCCCAGTGCCAAGGGGAAATATTTAAACTGCTTGCTTTATTCAACCAGCAGTCCAAACCACTATTGGTATTGATACTCACTTCAATATCATCAAAGAAGAAGAGAAAATATTCAAATTTGAGAAGCTGGAACCAATTATTATTAATTTTTTGGCTTAAAAAAAAATTCTCAATTATAAAAACTGTTGACAGCTCAACTCCAAACACATCAAAGTGGCTCTGCATGAAAATGTGTTTTGGGGGTTCCTCAGTGTTCCAGTAATGAGGCACACTACACACGTCCAACAGGATGGTGGGGGCTGCTGGGAATTGTATGTAAACCCTGCGGTGGTGGTCAGTCTCTGTGAGTCTTGACCACATTATCAAAAAAAACCCCAAATATCTGTTAAACTACCCTCTGAGTCAAACTGACAAATACCCCCAACCACCACAAGTCAACATGGTGACGGTGTTACTTAGCTATACCAACTGTCTGCCCATCAGTTACATGACAAAGAAAAAACATGCATCAGTACTTTGGTGGAAAAATGAAATGACGGACTTGACGGACTTGTTTGCCTCCCAGTGTGATTCAGTTACACCAAGACGACCACAAGACAGAATTATTTTCCTCCTGCTCACACGTCACTGCTTTCCTCTTCTTGTGGCTTCAATTATCCGTTTATCTGAAGTCACACAAATCTTTCCACATAACAAAGCTCGCCCTTCAAAAACAGAAATCACGGTGCTTACCAACAGCATTCTTATTAAAGAGATAATCCGTCAATTTTAAGACACCAGAATCTGTCAAGTGATTGAAAATTAATTGCCAACAACTTTCATAATTCATTATTCAGTCCAGTGATTTATCAAGAACAAAAGTGTCAAAATTCTCCCGCTCCATTTTCTAAAATGTGAAGATTTGTTGCTCTGCTCTTTGGGTTTCAGTCTGTTGCTCAGACAAAACAAGCATCATCATCATCAACGTTGATCTCAGGGAAATTGTGATGTAATTGCCATTTTTATGTCTTTATTCTAGATCCAGCGAGAGAGAGAAGGGAGGAGGACACGCAGCAAAGACCTCAGGTCGGATTCGAACCCGAGTCGCTACGGTTAGGACCAAGCCTTAATGGTCCGCGCTCTACCAGGTGAGCCACCGGGGCCCCAGACGTTCTGCCTCCTAATCAAAAAAGTAAATCAACAGATTAAACTATAATGAAACTATTTAGTCACAGCCTGAATGTAACGGTCTTCTTCATTGTTGAGTGGCTGAAACACTGAAATATTAGCCAGGACAAGATGCACCAGAAGACACAATGCAGACCGTTTGTGAATAGACATACCGGCTCATCATCATGTGTTTTGGTTCAAGCCTTTTCTCTCTGTCTGTCTGTCTCTCTGTCTGTCTGTCTGTCTGTCTGTCTGTCTGTCTGTCTGTCTGTCTGTCTGTCTGTCTGTCTGTCTGTCTGTCTGTCTCTCTCTCTCTCTCTTCTCTCTCTCTCTTCTCTCTCTCTCTCTCTTCTCTCTCTCTCTCTCTCTCTCTCTCTCTCTCTCTCTCTCTCTCTCCTCTCTCTCTCTTCTCTCTCTCTCTCTCTCTCTCTCTCTCTCTCCTCTCTCTCTCTCTCTCTCTCTCTCTCTCTCTCTCTCTCTATACCTATAACTTGTTTTTGTTGTCATACAGGTGTTAAATACATTATGTGTTTGGGAATTGAAGTTATAGTTAAAGATGGTGTTATACTGGACTGCATGTATGTAAATGGCATGGACGAAAGTCCAGGAACACATCCCCTTTAACTATGACCTCAGTAATAAATATAGTTGAAATTACACTTTTACATCAATGTGACCAAAAAACCTTCATAAAAGGCTAAATGTTATGGCAGGGCTGTTGTACTGGACTACATTAGATTATTTACGTATACCTTGGTGTCCAGATTAGCTTCATATCCTACAGAAACGATGATTCACCACTGTTTTTTTAATGAATCGTAAAAGTCTATGTAAGGAAATAATTATAATATTTATGTCTACAAACCAGTGTTAGGATGGGGTGACAGAAACTGTTTTATCTCATAACAGTCTGTCTATCACATACACTTGTTAATTATCACACTGTGATATCACAACAGAGGATAGTTGACAGCTTCTCACAGAGGGGAAACTTTATAATGAAACCACAAAATATTACCACTTTTCACTCTCGATTACTCTCACTTCCTCACGCCCCTTGTTCTCTCTCTTCTTCACTGGCTTCATGTTGTCACTGGCTCTTTTCACTTCCTGAAATATCTGTGTGCACTCTCCTCTACCCCTCTCTGGCATCTTTTACCAGCCACACTCCACTGAAACCCAACCTACAACCAATAAACGACAAATACATTAACAATAAATTGGATCTCGGTTCATATTTTGAATTTGTAGACATGGAAGTCTGTTAAATTGGAATCTGACAGAGGCCAGACACTGACACATTCACTGGTGACCAGGGACTGAGAAAGCTTTTTCAGCAGCTATAAACACACCTGCTGGTGCTGCCCCTCTCTGGTCAGTGCTGTCTGTTCTCTCATTTAGGTAAAAAATAAAAAGAATAAGCAATGCCCCTAAGCGTGACGACCCAACACACTGCAGCTGGATTTCCAGATATGTGGCTGATCAGACTTTACCATTCACCAAAGAGCAGCACCTTATCTGCTCTGTGTGTTTAAATGCACACTCAATGGTGAGCAAACACCACATCGTAAACGCTCCTCTTAGTTGCCCTTGGGTATCATCACAACCACAAAACTAAATACACAGTCCTCCATTCAACTCCAGTCATCCTTAAACGTTAACTCTCGCTTTCATTTTATGAACGGAGGACACTGTTTGCTTACAGGATAATGGGAAATGTAATTTGTCTGCTTTGATCCAATAATATATGTTGGCCCTGACAACAAAACATATTCACAAAACAGGAAATACAACAGCATTTTATATAAACAAAGTTTGTAACCAATACAAGACAGAACGGTTGGAAAGCCAAACCCAACGTACATGACGTCATTTTCAAAAAGATGCCTAATCCAAAAAGAGACCAAAGAGAGGACAGTCAGGATCCAAATTCACCCAAGAACAAATAAATCAGACCAGATCCATAACACAATCAATGCAAATAGGAGAAGCACTTTCCCTCTCACTTAAAAAAAAAACACAAATGGCGATGTGGCTCTGAGGACAGCAATGCTGCACACTCACTAAACTGCTGCGCCAGTTTTGTCCAACCTGAATAATCTATATATAATCTAACTAATGGATGGTTTGCTGTGATTTAACTTTTCCTCTAATGACACCACCAGCTGGATTTTGTTTTATGACCAACATGGTAGAGAGGCAAGTGTTGCTGTCAAAACATTTGTTAGCTCCAATTTCCATAATTTCATGTTTTCAACTTGTAATATATATATATATATATATATATATCTCACGTACGTTACATAGCACAGGAAAAAACTGCAAAACTGCACAGTGATCAAGCTGCAGACATGGCTGTTTTTCTTTAAAGCTGACATAAGGACGAATATAAAGTTTTCACACGACAACAGTGATTAAGCTGCCAGGTCTTTCCAGGACAATGTAATTACATCAGAACTGATAAAAACATAAGAATGTGGTGCAGAATGAAACAGCTGTGACTTACACAGCCACACACGATCTCCAAAGCAACTTTTAGACCCAGGGCCAAAACACACTCAAAACATCAGTGCTGAAGCCCCTGCAGGCTGGGACATACGGATGATCAACAGATGAGACAGTCAGGTGAGAGCTTGTTACCTGTGTGTTCAGTGGTGGAGTAGGACAGGTAGAATCCACGTCCAGTGTGGTGGGTCCCACTCATGAACTGGACAGTGACTTGGTTGCCAGTGGACTCGATCGGCTCTTTAACCTTCAGACCCAAACCGCAGTACTTCACTGTTAAACAGCACAGACACAGGAGACACAGCCTCTGGTTACTTACACAGGCCCGTTTAGTTTAACAAATATAACAACAGACGTACCATTCGGCATGCATTATATTGGATAATAAGGATAATAATAATAATACAGCAGGTATCCCTGTGTAGTGGCTGGTGTAACTAACTGGGATACACATCACAAGAGCCAACAACAGAGTTTCTCCCATATAATCTGGCGCAGGCTGACGCAGCTGAGGTGCAAGTGACTACAGCAAATGTTTCTCACAATCCAATGATTGTCAGGGTTTCTGCAGGTTCACTAAATTACAGACCTTTTAAATCACTTTTCAGAACCACATAGAATGTAATTTAACTTCTGGTTTTACTGAAAAACAAGGAGGAACTACATGGCCAATAATTATTTATCATTATATCACATTTTACAGTACTTCCCAGCAGTATATAACAATAATTTGTAATGATATAATTAATTAAATTAATGTGACTTTTTTTTTTTTTTTTTTTAAATCAAAATCAACACTTTCCTATTATGGGTTAATGAGCTCTATAGCTCCTGCAAGACGCAGTAGTGACAGTGTCTGCTATAGGTCTGATGGTGCAAAAAAGTTTAAACAACCTCCGGCAAACACAATCAACGGTCGCAACAATCTGACTTTTATTTTCCTGACAGCCTGCAAAACCAGTTCACGTCCAGTTCAGTGGCTACTCGTCAGTCTCACCAATTTCACTCCTCTCGGGTCCGATGCCGTTGTATAGGCGGAGGTAGTTGACCTGGCAGTCGCTGTTTTCTATGTCCAGCTCAGCAAAGCGAAAGTGGATCCTGTTGCCACGGGGCACACTGATCTCCCATTCACACACCGTGTTGTTGGGGTATGTCCCTGGGTAACCCAGAGAGGACAGAGTCCCACTGCTGGGGCCAAGCACACTGGGGCCACAGCCATCACCTGCAGGGCAAACAAACACACAGTTTCAGGAGGAAGGAGGCAGGAAGAACGAATCTAAACCAAGAGCTGATTTCAGACTTTTAAATCAAGATTAATTAACCAAAACCCTTGCACTTTTTTTGTAATCTAATAAATAAATAAAATGTTATAATAATAGTAACACAAATTGGAACACGTGCCATTTATTAATCATGTTTATTATTTTTAAGCACAAATGCTTAATGTTCTCTGTATTCAACTCTTCCAATGTGAAGACTTGCTGCTCTTCTTTATTTATATCATCATATGGTTAATATCTATCTCTTCTCAGACAAAACAAGGCATATGATGATGTCTCCTAGCAGTCAGGAAATTGAGGTTTTGTATTTTCTCACATTTTACAGAGAAAAGGAAAATAATTGTTTGTTACAGCGCAAATCTAACATTACGTTTCTCTTTTTCGAGGCTTTGGTTTGGGATTTAGGGATTTAGGTTTGTGGATTTGTTTAGGTTTCTTTCTGCAGGTCAGGACATCATGCAAGTGTAAAGGTGGCAGAACAGCGCTTGAAGTGCAGCACATGAGAGATACTGTATCTGGGGTGGCTGTAGCTTTAGTCATCGGGTCAGAGGTGAGACACTCGTCCGCATGTTGAGGTGCCTTTGAGGAAGACACTGAACCAGATTGTGTGTGAATGTGGGGTAAAAGGAATGTGATATGCCATGTAATAATTGGGTTCAGCAGAGCGCTGAGCATTAGGTTGGCTTTGCGTTTTATAACCATTCAAACCCTTTGGCTGGTGTTGCGCAGAACATCCACTAATTCTGACCAAAACATGAAATTTAAGAAACAGCTATCTGATTTTATTTGTTTCTGGCAGTTAAAGACCACATCCTTAAAATCTAAAAGATAATTTAATGACTCTAAAATTCAATTTTACAACAATCATGACCTCAGACTTTTGAAGAAGAAGTTTTGTTTTGGTGTGTTCTGAGTTCTGAGCTGTCAGAAAGCACAGACATGGTGTCTGTTGATGCTGTGGGCTCATGAGCTCTGAGATAACACTCAACAGTCACGCTTCATGGTGCTAAGTGTATGTTCTGTGGGCCTGGAGTTATGTAAGAGCTCCTCAGTGGACACTATCCAGATGAACAGGACAAAAACAAAACTGCCTCCCTCACTCTGACTCACAAATGTTTCTGAACAACTGCATGGTATTCAACAGGAGTTCCTGAAGTTACACCTCATGCTCAAAAACAAACCAAAACGCAACTTAATATAGACAGAAATTCAACCATTAACTTCTATCCATATAACACGAGACAATTAATGAGGAAAAAAAAAAACAATTATAACTCGTGAAATTTAAGGTTATGACAAACTGTGTCCACGTGTTTACAGTCATACCCCCACTCTAGCTGCTTCCCCTACCCCCAATCTCTGACCACCTGAGGCTGGCTCCCGGCTCGAAAAAAAAAGAAAAACCTACAAAATATCCGTGTTTAAGTACAATATAGTCTTAAGTAAACCCTCAACAATCATAACGTATAACAAGTTTGACGTGGTTGTAGAATCAGGTCCACGGTAAAAGTCGAAACCGGGCTACCTGGAAGGACAACAAGGCCACAAGCTCCCAAATGTGCTGTTGTCTCGTACACAGGGAGCTTATAGCCAGACTCCATTGAAAAATCTAGCAATTTAAAGGTACCAAGCGAATCAGACAAGGTAAATAAGAAATAGATTGCGATTTAAAATTTTTTAAAAAATCATTTAAAAGCCGCATGTGAATTCAGCAAGCAACTGGTCCACAGATCAGCAGTTACTCCTTCACTATCAAAGCCTTTTCAGAACCGGTTTGCCTGGTTTTAACTGCACCCGTCTTTCACTAGATAAAAAAAAAAAGAAAAACACACAACGACGGGCGGCGGCAAGCGGTGTAAACCAAGCGGAACTCCACGTACACACGGCCATGTAAGGTGGGTTTTAAGTTTGGCTGACAATAACAGCACACCGTTCCTCAAGCTTTATCTCTAAACACCCAAAACGGTCTGTGTTCACACTTTTAAAACCAGCATGGCCGCATGTGTCTGTGGCTGCACTCGGCTCCTCCAGTTGTCACAAACGCAGCTGTGTGGTGGCACCAACCTTTCTGCGCTCGACAGCTTTCCGTGGTGAGAATGATGAGAATCGACAGGACGAGAACCCCGGCCCCTGTCGGTCCCCTGCCCACCATTACCGCTCTGCCCATAGCAGCCTGCAGTCTGAATGCATACTGCTCGCTTCTGGACCGGCTGCACCGCTTCAACCTGTACCGAGGAAAATTAAAAACAAAAAGGAAAATCTACTGATCTTCAATTTTCTCGAGAGCGAGTTCCTCCTGAGGATGTCCTTTTATTCCTCGTTTCACAGTCCAGTGGTTGGCGACACTCTCACTATGGAGTGAACTGCTCCACACACACACACATACACTCACTCACACACATACACAGATCCAATCTGTGGAGCTCTACTTCCTCCACTCAGGCTCCTCCTCCCGATCTGGATCTGGGAGACCCGAGTCCCCCAAGTGGTCTGAATGATCCCAAATTTACCAACGACCAAAATTGGTGAAGCAGGCAAGTGCATCGTGGCCCAAGATCCTCAGGGGCCCCAAAAGCCCCAGGTTTACTTTATATCAGTAATTTGAACCAGTAGTCATGTGAGTCTTATGGCTGTGGTTTTGTAGAGGAGCAATATCTCAAAGTTACATTTTTTAGTTTTATTGCTTTAGGACTGTTATTAATTTAGTTTATACTGTATATATTTCTAAATACAGTGCATTTTATTTAAAGTAATTAATACAGAGAAAACCAGGTGTAAAGTATAATTATTCCAGCATAGGAGTACTATGGGGCTGTAACTTAATTTAAACTTAATTTATAACATTTTTATAACACTAATTATTACAGTTTGCTACTTTTACATTTAAAAAAAAAAAAAGAAAGGTCAGTGTGTCAGTGTTCTGGTACCAGAGTTGATCCTGACATATAGGCTATATGTATATGAGGTACTGCTTTAGTGCATTCTGGATGTGAGATTAGCTGTTGTGCTGAGCTGCATGTTGGTGAGTGAAGAGTTTTAAAAATGTGAACTCAGTATATGTAAATGTCAGTTATCATTTAATAATTTATAATTGATTAATCATTTAAACAATTCTCCAAAGGGCAAAATGTCATCTTGTTTTGTTCAACCAGCTGTCCAAAACCCAGCAATATTCAGTTTAGCATCACACATATGGGAAAATTAACAAATATTTTTACAAAAAGATTAACCCATTGTGAAAATTGCTGTTTTTATTTCACAACTCTTTGCACGGTCAGAACGAAGCAACAGGAAAAGCAATAGCAACATGATTTTTTCATCATGTTGGTGGGAAGCTTGAGCTGGAATATTGTTACGTAATTGATGAGTGATTATTATCATACACCTCATAAACCTCAAAGCTAAACCACCACTTCTTTCTCTATTCATACTGCCTTTCATTTCAGGTTCTACCAGAAGTGTGATATTATACAATTAATTCAGCTACACAGTTTATACAGTGTTAACTGATCCATTCATAATGTCGTTTCCATGCTTGTCTTATGCAGCATTTGTAAAGTATAATAACATAGACACACCTTCCTTTACAGTTGCTCAGTTACAGCTGGCACACTGCACTTCCATTAATACTTGCCTTCTTTTGCACTTTGCACCAGACTTTATTCAATTAATTGTAAATCAATTAGATGTATTCACAGATATGTTTTTATTCATGGATTTGTTTGTGTATTTGCAGATCCGTTTTATATTTGCAAGATATTTTTTGTGAGTTTAAAAATGTATTTTTTGTATTTGTGGAAGATCACACATTTACACTCTGATTGTCAATCTGTTCACACAAATAATATTGAGACAAATCTACCTCCATACCTGTCTCTCTGCCTCACATCTCATTTCCTCATCTCTCCTTCATCCTTTTCCTCCCTTTCTCTTTCACTCCTTTCCTTTCTACTTTCTTCTTCACTCTTCAAATCCAGACTTCCTCTTCTGTCCTCTTCTCACCCATTCTCCACTCTTTTCCTGGTTCTTGATCACATATTTTCCTCCTCTCTCCTCCTAACTTTAGCTTTTCACTCCTTTCTCACTCTCCTCATCATCTCTTCACCTATTCCTGCTTCCTCTCCTGGTCCACAGGTTGTCCTGTCCTTTCCCCTTGCTCTTCCCTCATGGCTCACCAAAATGAAACCATCAGGTGTTTTGTGTCAACCCCCAAATGCTCTGCAAGTACAGTAGTAAAAGAGCTCCACTGATTTACCGGTCCAGACAGAGAGTTTAAGTTAAATTAGAAATTTCATATAAGATTCTGGGCTTTTAGGAAAACATCCGGGGCTGGAGTCCTATAAACCACCCCCTGCTACGCCTATGCTTTTGAGTGCTAAAAGTGCAATAATCTCACTTAAACAACAACATAGCAGGAAATAACTATTTTCTATGCAAAGATAAAGTGGAGTAATGGCATCCTGAGTCAAGTTCCTTCTGTATTTGTTGATATCTGTGTTTTGCTGTTCTTTATTATGGTATCCATGTGAGTGCATTTACAGTATGTGTGTATTAGTGCACGTGAATCCCTCCTGTTAAACTGTTGGTCAAACTATATGTACACAGTGAACGCCCACATCCAAGATGGCACAGAGCAGTAGGCAGAGTTCAGGATCCTCCTCAATCCGAACATCCTCCACCGAAGAAGCCATGTCATCATCTAAACAGGGTTCACTACAGAAAGAGATAAACCCAGAGCACAGGCAGATTGGCAGACGACTCAAATCCCCATCGGTCGTTGGCCCGTGAAAGTATCCATAAAGTTGTGACAGGCTCCATCGGTGTCTTTACTAGTTCCGCGAATGTCCTTCGTGTAGCGGCCCCATGAAGCCAGTAAGTCCAAGGCTGAATTTAATTCCCAGTCCTACCTTGGAGCCAACACTGGCCTCGCTTTACCAAGATGGAGAACACTGAGCAGCTAAGGGGCTCCAGCTCGACTCGGAACTGGCCTTTTCTTCTCCTCCACATGTAAGTAATTAAATGGCTACACACAGTTACATGTCTGTTTTCACTAGTTACCAGCCGGTAGGTAATGATAATGTTAGCTAACTTGCTGTTATCCATAGTATGAACGTGTGAGGCAAAAATGTTGCTATCGCTAGCTAGCTTATTGCCGGCTTTGCTGTGGAGCATATCAAGGCAATGCTAGCTTTGGGCTAATGGTGGATGTTGCGTTGTTTTTTTTTGTTGGCTTTCGTGCACAGAGGATGACTTTCTTCAATTGTGCTTCTTGTTGTGTGTTTAGTGGCCGCTTTCACCGGGCTGAGAACATGAAGGGAGGGGATGGCGAAGGGGTTGAGGTGGAACGGAAGTCGGAGGTATTGTCGAGGAGGCATTTGTTTTGGTCTGAGATGCTGGTGGTCTATCGTGACATCTAGTGGCAGTGATGGTCGTTTGCAGAAACTTTAATAAATCATATTTTAAAATGTATTTCCCCTATAATGTAGACGTGTAAAAGTATTAAGCCCCACGAAAAATAAGTACAGTGTATGAGGGAATGTGCACTGCTGCTTTCCATGTCCGATGAATAACAGCAGAAACATCAGCCTAACTATTGTGTTGTTAGTCAATCACTGGGACTTGGACTGAGCTAATAAACCGCCCACCCTTTATTACGCCATTAATGTGTTGTGTGTTCATCCAAATCTGGCACAAGAGACTATATGTGCTGGGATGTTAGAAAGGTGGTCCAATACAGAGTTATTAAAGTGAGACTGTACAGAAACTGGGTGGCACACACATCATATGTCCAAGACCAACCAAGCAATGTGAAGAGACTTAAGAAAATATCCACTTGTTATTGTTTTACAATACACCCTAACTTGGCAAAGAGCTTGGATGTGATGCAACTGTCAAGAGTAACCAATAGTAACATGTAGCAACAAACACAGTTTTTAGCCTGTAGCCTATGAGTAATAAGTCGAATGATTCTGATTTTTTTTAAGTCTGGATGGATGGCCCAGTGTGTGTGTGTGTGTGTGTGTGTGTGTGTGTGTGTGTGTGTGTGTGTGTGTGTGTGTGTGTGTGTGTGTGTGTGTGTGTGTGTGTGTGTGTGTGAGAGAGAGAGAGAGAGAGAGAGAGAGAGAGAGACTGTGTGTGCACATACAGTATCTGTGTGCAGACTGTAGGCAGATGTCCATGAGGGTGTAAGAAAGTGTAATGTTTAGACAAGGAGCCAAATATTCACTCATGCTTAAATTGTCCACTTCTACACAACCCTCGCCTCCCTTTTTTTAGTTTTTACATTTTCTATCTGTATTTCTATGACACATTTGCACAAGGGGAATTCCAATATATTCAAAGTGGCAGGCGTATCAAGATGGGATATTCTTACAAATTTCCCTAAAATCCAATATACTATAAGCAGTTTTCAAAAGATAAATACATGTTCAGCCTAATTCAACCCAGTGGAATATCCCTGCAGAAAATATTAGATTAAATTTCTAAAGATAGTTTTTTTTTTTTTTTTTTAAAACTATCTTTAGAAACATAATACAACCCATGAGTTTGGGTGACATTTTCCCTTAAAATGTTTGTTGTTGTTTTTTTATTATTATAAAAACCAAGTATGTAGATTTGATGACCTCTCACTTTGCTGCAAACTGGTGACAAAACACAAAAATGACCATAAAACATGGTTATTACATCAAATATGGTCATATTTCACGTGATATCATGTGATATGGGCTATACATGAGTAAATATACTCAGTAGCCAGTACATTATATTGAGAGGATCCAAATGGACTATGGACACCTCCCACATGAAAATCCATTGCAATTAACCATGTTTTACTGTTGTGCTGTTAGTCATGTTTTTTTGTTTTTTTTTATTGTTCCCAAACTATAGTTTATTCAGCATGTTTCTCAACAAATATTCAACATTTTAAGCGCCTAGGAAGTAGTTATTTATTGCATGGCTACTCTATGATATTGCATTAAATTGTTCATAAAACTATGTCCAACTCTTGGAATAAATGACATAATTTTCAGCCCGGGAAGTTTTGCCTGTACAATGACTTGTCTTTGTATTGATCATATGCTGCCTTGAGACTGTTTAGCATGTGATTTATTTTACAGGAAGTAAATACCTCATGTCAAAGATCTACTATCTTGCCAACAACATCCAGATATGTATTATTATAGATTTTCTTTTGGCTTGGAGTCACACTAGTGATTTCTGAACTGGTCAATTTTGTGATACTCGCTAAAGCATTCATATTTTTAAGCAGCTGTCATTATAAAGACAGGTAAACTGTTACAGCGAGGACCCCTGCTGGAAAGCTGCACATTTTGTTAGAGAGGTTGACCAGACTCAAACCACTGAATTGAGACTGTGCCACTCAGTGGTCACAAAGTCTCATGACAAGTTGGCAACAGCTGGCCATTTGTCTCACAGTGCTTATTTTATATGATATTGATGGTTAGTTGGTTATGTCTGTACCTGCTTCTCCAGGTGTGGGCAACAATCAGCTCAGGAACAAATACAGGAAATAATAGGTACAACCAAACTTTCCTGCACTTTTGGTAACAACAAAAAACACCAGTAAAGGTCCTGCATAAGTAAAGTCCTACGTAAGTAAAAGGATAGAAGTAAAATCAGCTAAATATACTCAAATTATTCTTAAGTAAAAGAATTTGTTCATAAGGGGTCACAAGTAAAAAAAACTGTTTAGCTATAGCACAGTGTTATAATTTATAAAATTGTTAAATATATTTTTATAAAATCAGAAAAGAAACTAGTAACTTTACCTGTCAGTAAATGTAGGGCCAAGAGAAGTAAAAAAACTAAATTATTTCTGAAATGTAGTAGGGTAGATGTATGAAACTTAAATTCTCAAGTTAGATACAAGCACCTTAAAACCAAAAAGTTGCACTCCACCACTGACTTAAGATATCGATCTGCCCGCACCCACTACGCTACTCATACTTAAAAAAAATTGTGATCACAGTTATCAGAGAGAGAGAGTCTATCATCAGTGCAAACTCTTGAAGTTGCATTTGAACTTCTTGATGATGTCTTTGTGGAACTAAATAAATGTTGCTATTTGATGTATCCAGATCATTTAATAACAAAATTACTGCCCACTGACAGGATAACAGGATAGCAGTCATAAAAGCAGTGCAATTAAATCTTTCAAGAGTAGATGACATCTATATTCCTCAATTCTCTCCTAAATGGAAATGGGCAAATACGACCTTTGAAGGACATAAACGAGGGAGCAGACTGCACAAGGTTATAAATGATATTGACCTGTTGTTGTGGGAAATTAATGGAATTTCCTGCGAACGTTTGAAGTCTCAGCATGTAGCTGTTCTTGACCGGTCAGCTCGAGAAGGTCAACAGATGCAGGGGAAACCTGATTGGTATTCTAACACACTCAGCTGCAAAGTGCATTGGACTTCAAAGAATTCATCCAAGGTCCTGACAGTGACCATAGGGTCAAGCGTTTCCATGGTGACTCCAAATGAATAAAGGAAGGACTCTCACTGGTTTACATTAGACCTATATATTGAATCCAAATAAGTGCCCTCAAGACTGGACAGTGTGGATGTACAGCATTTTCACACAATCAGAAATTAAGAATTTTAATGTATTAATGTATTAAATGTAATTTCATTCAACGTGTTGCTATGACAACTTTGTTGCAGTTCTTACAAGTCATTGTATTGCTGGCAGTAAAATCCGTGCACTAAATAATATCTCCACTGGGAGTCAGTATAGGGTTCAGACAAGTGCAAACCAATCACCATGGAAATCCTTCTATGCCCTCTCATTGATTAAAAAGCATCACATAGCCTTCAGCTGTCTCAACTGAAATGTGTTTCTAATATGTGCAAAATAGCCACTGGTTCTGAGTGAGACTCTGCATGGATTTAGGCAAAGACAAGCAGACAGTTACTTGGCCAAAGTATCCTCCTAATTTCTTTCTTTTTTTTTTTTTCTTTTTTTTTTCATTTCTTTGGTCAAGTAAGTTTGAAGAGATTGCAATTTACAGGTTAACTTCAGAGCCTCTTGGATGTTAGGCGATTGATGTTGTCTTGTTTGAGTTTGGGAAATTTGGGGAGATTGTGGCTGTGGGTTTGTGTCTGGTTTGAATTTGTGTTAATTTGAGCGTTTGTAGTCGTGTGTTTGTAGTTTTTGGAGTTATTGCTCCAGGAAAATTGACTTAACTGTGTTCAACAAATACAGTGTATAAAAAAATAAAAACCATGCATATGTGTGTACAGAGGTTTTAAGTCATTTATTTGGCCATGTTAATTGCAGGATATTTCAGGGTTACAGGTTAGGTTAAAAGCAACATTTCTTTGGTCATAAATCATTAGAAGTTAGCTCAGGGTCTAGTTTTAGTCTACTAAGACAAGTATACGGACAGCATGTGAACAAACGTGTGTGTGTGTGTGTGTGTGTGTGTGTGTGTGTGTGTGTGTGTGTGTGTGTGTGTGTGTGTGTGTGTGTGTGTGTGTGGTAACTACAAGTAAGACTGCATTTAAATTAAATTTTACGTGAGATACTCGTAGATTCCAATAGGAGCTACATCTGAGATAATATTAAGTCTTTTAAGGCAGTAGAAGTAGGCTCAGGGTTAAAGATGAAGGATATTGCCTAGTTTGAATTTGGGTTATGTAGTGTATGTTATTTGGGATGTTTACAGTTTGACGTGAACTTTTTGGTTGTTAGACAAATGTGCATGTGAACACTATGTGAGCATGCATGTGTACAGACATGTAATGTCACAAAGTATATATATGCAAGTATTGCACCTTGGTCCAATTTGCGGCACTTGTACTTTGCTCTTTGTGAACTTGTGGATATGAAAATCACATATCTTGCAAAGCATACTATACATTTAAAGGACCAATGTGTAGGAATTAGTGGCATCTAGAGGTGAGGTTGCAGATTGTAACCAACTGAATACCCCTCCCCTCACCCTCCCTTTCCAAGCTTGTAGGAGAAACTCTGGTGGCCTTTAGGTATCATAAAAATGCAAAAGGCTGTGCTTAAAGCCAGTATTTGATTTGTCCTTTCTGGGCTCTATGGATAAGGACCCACTCACTATGTAGATATTCAGGGCTCAATAATGCAAACACAACCATTCTTAGTTTTGGGTGATTTTATAAAATGAAAACATAATTATGAATATTATATTCGATTTCTGCCAACAGATCCTTGGTCCTTTTTCACACAGAACAAAGTGCAGGGGGAGATGTAAGCTAGACCAATGATACATAACATCCTTGATAATCAGATCAGAAGTCTTTAAAAACCATTTGTGTGATATTGTATAGCTGCATTGCACACCTGTGTTTCAACTGATTAATATATTTGATCTAAATGATTATTGTCCTCGCTTAGATTTATGTTCAACTTACTGAGTATGTGTGTGTGTTTCAGTGAGTGACTGAATCAGCAAGTGTTTTCATGCATGTGTACCTCTGTTAGTGTGCAAGTGTCTGAGTGTATACATGAGTGCTGTGAGTTATGTGTCGTCCTCCATCCGTCATTATAAATGTTGGGCAGAGGAACAGTACAGTTTAAGTGTCTAAGGGTCTGTGGTTGTCTGTGGTTTTAGAAATGTGGAAGGAAATGTGGATTTCTAGCTGCTGGGTTTTTCCATATTTTTTGTTCCATTAAATAAACACGTGTGACTTGATGAGTTGGTCTCAGTATCCTCCCCATGGCCTTAAGGGAGATCGTGGCTGGTGGTCCACCGCTGTACAACCATTAACCACATTGTCTGTTCACACCACAGCACCCTCCAGTGGGACAGTCGACATACATCACATATTCAGCTTCCTACATACCTCCCCACACAAATAGACAGTTTATGGAAGACATACCCACAGCGGTAATCAGACCCGGTGCACAGATGGTTGTCTTTTAACCTGGAGAATTTCCTTTAGTTTTCTAAATAATCAGAAAACCACAGCACCCTCCAAACCAGAGGTGAATGTAAATGATGGGTGTCATTTTGCCTCAACTAGGATCCCATCTTCACTGGGAATACATATTAATAAACAACTGAACAAGGAGCTCATTCAACATTATGTGCATACACAAATACACTGCAAAAAACAAAAGAGACATTATAGAATATTAAAAGATGTACTGAAATGGTGTAATAAGAAACCACTGATAGAAAGCATGTTAAGAACAACAATATATCATGTTTAGTGATCTTCCACTGCTTATTTGCACTAACTGGGACTCCAGTATCAGAATCCTGTGCTCAGTATGCCCACCATCCATTTTGACTTCCCTGCAGCTATAACCTCTTGCAATTAAAAAAACTTTAATTCTACTGTAACTAGTTTGCTCATCAATTTTAACTCGGTCCAGGTTTTATATGACATACATAAACTATGAGATATAAAGAGGGTGGTTATTAGATCATACATTTAGATTGGAGGATTTGATATCGCTTGACATCTTTTACATTTTGAGGTTGAATTGCGCCAAGGAGACCTTTACAAGACAATTTTATAAGATGATGCTTTCAATGGCTCAAAATCTGGGGCTATCCCTTTTCTGAGTTGTTTGTACCTTCCTGTCAGTTTATACTTACAATAAGACAAACTTATATTTATCTCAGACAACTGTTTATAAGTCTTAAGTTCAATTAAAGACTGTCAGTTCCACTATGACAAACCTCTAATCACTGAGTGGGCCAAACATATTTTTTCCATTTTAAAGAGAGACACCATCCTTTAGTTATTTCCAAATCTGTTTTATCCCTTTCAGGCTTTCACTGGAGCATATTCACATCACATATATCTACACATCTTGTGTAGGTTTAACCTACATATGTTTCTGTAGTATATTTAATATAATGGTGTACATTCACTAAATGTGCCAATCAGCTGTCAAAAAAGAAAAATTAGGATGTGGTAGACAAAGGTGATGAGAGATCGCTGGACCATCTTCTATAAACTTTACAGGCCTCACACATGCAAGTATGTAGTGATGACATCCACAAAACTCAACATCACATGGATGGCCCTTTTCTCGTTTATATAAATGAGATCAAATGAATTCTGCTGTAAAAATGAATGAACCATTTGTTGAACGATGCAGTACTCTGGATTTGCACAGTAATTGTTTCAGTCATTTATCGAGCAAAAATCCCATTCTCTGGATTCAAATGTGATGATTGATGCTTTTCTTTGGTGTGGATTACTGTAAATTAAATACTTTCAGACTTTATCTGTGACACCTTGTACTCAGGGAAATTGTGACGCGCATTTCAAACTATTTTTTGACATTTTATAGTACAAATGATTAGTTGATAAATCAAAGAAGTAAGAGATTATAAATACATAAATAGATTAATTGATGATGAAAACCCGCAGACTGAAAAATAGAAACTCCCTGTACATAGAAATAAATGCTTTTTGATATATAATATCAGTTTTGATTGTTTATAACATTGTGAAAGAGAGGTGTTGATTCAGCTTTATATTAGTCTGTAGTTAGTGGTGTTATGATGGATAATATTACAGTGTGCACATGTTTTTGTTTTTCTCATCTCTCAGTGTTCACTAACGTACAGATTTACAGTATGTGATTGAGGTATTTTAATGTAAGAGTTTTACAAGCTATGGTTCTTGTTTTGATCTGTGACAAAATTTCAGTTTGAATCTTCTAGAACTGGGACAGAGTTTTAACTGTGGTTTTTCTGCCTTGAAAAGTGTTTGGCAATATCGAGTTTTGGTTCAAGGCCCAGAGCTTTTCTTGTGGCTGAAATATTTGGACCTGAGCTGCATGGACTAGCTCTCTCTGACTGCCCAGGATCCATTCTTGGCTTTCTGGACACATTCCTTGTCCAGGTGCTGTGTATTTTCTTTTTCATTCTGCATGAGCACCTCGTGTAAACTTTTCCAGGCCAATTCATTTATTATTCAAACACACAATAAAAGGTTTCATCTTTCTGGCAGCCAGCCCTAGACTTCATGTTTTTTAAGATATTCTGGTCTAACCATCAACTCTGCCCATTGAGTCGGCTTCAGAGGAAGAATGGAGGACATCCGTTAGGGGGAAAATTAATTTCTTAACCCAAATAGTAAAAAACAGTTTTCATGCAGGCCATACATCATTCAAGGCAGTTTAGTTTGTTACGGTACCAGTTCAAAGGTCAACTTGTAGGAGGTCCGTCTGTCCATTCTCAGCTCCCTTGTGCTGTGTATAGAAGATGTTTGCATATGTGTTATGTGTGTTTCAGGGCGGCTCCACATTGTTTACAATATAGGTTTTATTGTGGGGTCTCCCAAGTAGTAACTTGCAGCCCAAGAATACATCAGTGATTGACAGAGAATGACGAGAGAGAGGGAAGTCAGACAGTAGGCTACTGCTCCTATGGAGTTACAATATACAGTGATGCTCATAACTCGCCCCTCATTTATCTCTAAAATGAAGATACTAGTAGTGTAAGGAATGGAGTGGTAAAGTGGTAGGACTTGTTTGGGTTGACACAGATGTGTGAGCTCTACACACGTTGATTGGCCTGGCACCAATTCACATTTGCAAATGGGTCCTGAACCCCTCGGCTCATTTTTGATTTCCATGTTGCATTACCTATATACTCACCGGATGGAAGTCATTTGAATCATTTTTAGTTGAGGTAACATGTCGTCAAGGATTGCAGGGGATCTTTTAATGTGACTTATTTAAATTTGGACATTACCTGAGTTGCTGTATTCCTATTCATCTGGTCTAATTTGGTGTCTCCAAGCTAAAGAAAACGCTGTAGGTAACCTAAAACAGGTCTAATTTTGTCCAGTTTGCTCTCTGATCCTTTTCTGCGGTAAACTTGGGCAATATCTCATCTGTATGAATGTAGTGACTGTAGGGGTGGTTTGGCTTTGGTGGTGAATTTTCACTCCAGCGAAGCGAACAGTTACAACAGTTTACAAAACCTGAGAACTAGAGAGGCTTTTTGGCATACACATCAACACAGTTGGGCTTGGTTTGGTTTTCTCAAAACCTCTTTGTTTTAGTATGATATCCAGCTCCTGCCAAAGATTTCAGTTACTCTCAAACTGATTTTGCCTCGTGCCCATCTTGACATGCGCTTAACTGATATTGCTTAAGGTGTTTGGGGAAAAAAGATGATTCAGTGGACTTAACAAATATAGCGTTAAAGGTTTTGTAAAGACACAGAGGAACAGTGGGCTATGCCATTACATACTGGATCTTTGAATAAATCTTAATCTTTAGTCACTGGCTATTCAACAGAGATTTAATTTGAGAAGTAGTAGGATTAGAAATAGAATATCAACTATGACAGATACTCCATCCTCCATCTTGTTGTTAAGATCTTAGCTGTTTGTATTGATTGATTATTGTAATGTTGTGCTTTATCTATCAGTACACCTGAGACCTGACAGTTTTTTCTCATTTGCCCATCATTATTCCCTGAAGCCCAAAGTAGTAGTTTTTTAAATACTTTCTTTCTGACCACCACTCAAGAACCCAAATATGTTGAGTTTCCTATAATATAAAACTGGTAGCAAATACTCACAATTGAGAGGCTGGTAACAGAGTCCCAGGTACCAGGAATCTTTTGCTTAAAAAATACATTATATTACATACAATTAAACAAATATCAAAAATATTAGCATTTACTTTTTCAGTCAACCAACCTGGTATCTGGGTGCCTGGGGAAATAATGAAAGTACCATGTATAGTGAGGGTCAGTAGGGGTCTAACAATATATTTTTGGCCCAAGGCTTCCTAGGATGTTGATCTGGCCATCTGGTCACTTGACTGAATTTGTTTGGATTGCTTCATTTTCTATTGTTTGTGTGTTCTACTGATGTTTATTTGCAATTTCCATTTGGGATTAATAAAGTACTCTACTCTATCCACTACTACTGCTGTTACAACTCTAACTATAAGTTAACTATATGTTAGTTTATTGCAGTTTTAAACCTAGGGCAATAATACCAAACAAATGCCAACTAACACTCTGTAGGTGCATGAGAAGTATAATTCATCTGAGATAGTTCATACATGGACCTCTGTATATATAATTTGCAGATAATGTCATGTAATTATCTTTAAACTCCAGGAGAATCCTTTTCCTTGATTGAAGAACTGACCCATGTCATAAAATACATGGTATGTCAAGTTTATGTGGGTGAAATTGTTCAAAAATTGAAACAAACCAAATGGCACAAATAAAGGTCACAGTTTTTAGAATAAATTTCAGAGCTGCATTTGTTTCAAGCATATTATACCTGGCATGCATGCATGCATGCCATGTCAGAGCCCTTGGTTTGACATTTAATGATGGCAACAGTCTGTGTAGTGTTAAATAACACAGGGTAGTGCAGTGGGCTGCCTAATATATGGGCCATTTGGGACTGTGGACTGTACATTAGCTGTTCTCCCCAGCTACGAGGAGTGCCAACATTTACAGTCATTATACAGATTATTTCAATGTGCGTTCAGTCACAAGGTAGACATTAAATAGTGCTTTTGTGTAAGCTGAGCACCGTTTGACACAAACCATGATGGGCGGATTGGTTTCAGAGCATAAAATGCATGAAATGAAGTGAAACAGGCTGTGAATTCACTTACTGTGTACTTATTGGTTGTATTGTTTGACATGGTACCATGGCAAAGAAAAGAGGAAGAAAAAACGTTAGGGAAGAGAACCTGCTCTGTCTATCCTGTTTTCTTGGATCTATCATTTTAGATTTAGCACTAGATTTGGCACTGAGTTAATCAGTGTCATCTTGTTTTCATTATTCATTAATAGTAATAAGACGTTTGTCTTCTTTTGAGTGCATCAAATGCATAAATATTTCATTTTCTTTAGGTACTGACCTCGCCCTCTTACAAATACTCTGTTTTCTGGCTGCACTGTTGCCAACGATCAACACTTAGGAGGCCTGGCAAACTGCAGAAGCAAGAGCTCTCTTGTCCCCATATGCTGCATCCCAGCATGCTATCTGTTTGTCCCAGGTCAACACTGAGTCCCATGAGCATTCCACACATACTAACACCTCACTGTAGATACTCTGCCCACAATGCCTTTCAGCAGGCACCTGTGTTTATAGCCCAATACCTTACCCTTTCACCTAGTGAGAAACATGTCTGTATTTTTTCTCTTGTCTAGTTAAAAACAGCAGATAACGGTGAAGCAAGGCACTATGAGTGGAGTCAGCATCATAAGAAATATTTGTATGTTAGGATCAACCTCAGTGTATGTGAGTGTGTGCTGCAGCATGTTTACAATACTGTAACATGCATGTGGGAATATACAATTTGTGTGAAGCTCCAAGCTGATATCTGTTAAATAGCAAGTCAGGATAGTCATTTAACCTCTGACCTTTCAGCACCTAAATTCTGCAGTGCCTGTGTGTGGTCACATCCTGCTGTTTGCCCTGTGCTCTGACAACATGCATTCACCCCGACCGTCCTGCTCATTCTTTAGCTCATTGTTGCGATTACTATCAAGCTATGGAAAGGAATATTCCATATAACACAACTCTCCAGAGCCACAGAGCACTGTCATTAGTTACAGGCCTTAGTTAAAGGAATAGTTTAGACATTTTGGGAAATACACTTATTTGCTCACTAGCATACACATTATATTGTATCTTGTTTGTTTAATCCATACAAAGACCTAAATGATTTAAGTTTTTTAATTTTATGGGTGATTTTGTGCAGCAGGGTGAGGTACCTTACAGGTGTGTCCACCCATAGCCTGAGAATAAGTTAGCAAGGTAGCAAATAGGGTCTGTTTTTTTTTTGTTTTTTTGCACTTCCATGAAGTTGGAAGAAATTAAGAGACAGAGTCAAGCTCTAAAAATGCATGATAATACACTTCTCTGCCAGGTCTCCAAGCCCAGTCCAAGCTAACCCTGATGACATCACCATTGTGACTCTCTTCAGGCTAATGTTTCAACCAGACTAAGAGAAGCGTCAACATCTCCAACAACTGCCTGCTTAGGGTGGCTCCATCATCTTGTCAGGCAAGTACAGTTTATTACTGGCTTCTGTGGTTGTGGAAGTTGTATTTCATAGAAAGAAAGGTTGCTGCAGGGGCTGTGTCTGACTGTAGTTTTATTTCAGTATTTCACAATAAAAATGTGACCGATTTAGGGTGTGATCGGCTGCTGTTCTGTGCCTTTCCGACGCTTCCAGGTCTCTTATCATTATTTAGCCGAGGGATGTGTTGGATGGAAAATAGGTGGGAGGTAGCGACTCTGCCTTGTTCGCTGTGTTCCGTCTGGCTTTACCAGTGACCACCAAATCAAGTAGCATGGTTGGGGTTTGAGAGGGTCTGTTAATCCTTGCAGAGTATGTGGGATTTATACACAGCATGACAGGAAGTGTTGCCTGGGAGGGTCATCTCAGAGGTGGAACATCCTCTTGCCTTAGACAAAGTGAGAGACGTACTTGCAAATAGTACATAAATCAGAGTGTCATTTGGAGGAGTTGAAATCAACCATCATCTGTACACATTGTGCATGTATTGGCACAAAGCTATGAAGACTATTAATCACGCCAAGGCAAATATAAAATGTTGACTTGTGCTGTCTATTTGTGTGTGTGTGTGTGTGCCCATGTCTGATTGATTATTTTCAGTATTTAAAGCACATTTTTAAAGGTGAGTGAATAAATGAATCTATATTTAATGCAGAATTTAAAAGTATTAGATGATTCAGTCAATCAGTTATTTACAAACAAACACATCAGAGGAGAAGACAGGACAACCAGAGGACAGGAAAACAAAGCAGATCTGTAACACCTCTTCACTTTTTCTGTCC
Source organism: Seriola aureovittata (assembly GCF_021018895.1). Classification (NCBI taxonomy): domain Eukaryota; kingdom Metazoa; phylum Chordata; class Actinopteri; order Carangiformes; family Carangidae; genus Seriola; species Seriola aureovittata. The sequence goes on along the minus strand of NC_079374.1, from coordinate 9,462,782 downwards.
ATGTCTGACCTTGTACTAAAAAACTTTATGCCCCATACCCCCCTGTAAATATGTATATCTGTCACTAATGTGTTTCACCCACTCGCCTAAAATCTGACCAGTAAATCAAACGTGAAGAATCTACAGACTGCCTGTCTCCCTCTGATATGCCTCACAGTATACCGCTCATATCATTCATTCTGTTTGCCGGGTTGTGGATGCAGGTGTCTAGGAACGAGGCAGTCGTACCACAGTGTGATGAGGGAGTATGGGGGGGTTCTGTACATATGTGTGACTGTAGGCTGTTTTGGATTATCTAGTAGGTGTGACTTTAGATTCCCATAAAGATTTCCTCCACTAACAAAACCTGTGCACAAGGCCCATGCTCACAACAGCAGAAACATATTTTGGGAAATATGCTTGTTTACTTTTTTACCCCAAGTGAGATGAGAAAGGGTGTCCAGGTGATTTGATAACTCAAGCCAGTTGACTTGCTCATGTGAGGGTTAAAAAATACATCCAGGGTCAAAATAGTTTTGTATCTCTTACATTTACATCTCGTTATCTTGAACATAGATTTTGGCTGATGTGAGGCATCTACATTTTAATGTATTTTAGCCACTTCTGTATTATTTGGTGATGCATATTGGAGTTTTAAGAAAAGTCTGACTCTCCCAGCAATAAGTACCATATTCGCCAAAATATAAGCTTACTGATCCTTTTACTTCACATTTTTGGAAAGAAATTAATTCACCAGAAATCTTTTTTTGTCATGGCAACTTTTTTGAGTAGTGAGGAGTGCAAGAGACTACAATTAGAAATTCATTAATTACATTACAGTAACTAATCCCAGTAACGCTGGCTTGTTCACTGTCTTAACAGGAGTTTGATGGAGGGTTGATGTCAGTTTGGTCTGTATGTTTTAATGGGCAGACTGGTCCAGGAAACTATTGAAGTGCAGCGTCTGAACCAAAAGCGGAGAGATGCAACTCCAAAGTTGTCATATTTAAATCGTGTGTGTTGGTCAGCTGATGTGGAAAGTTTTAGCCACAGGTACATTTTTTAGAGGTTAGCAGCTGGATAGTCAGTAAACCCCCCCCCCCAAACTGTGTGACTCTCTACTTCCTGCTACAATCTCTCTCTATTTCTTTCTACATGCTTTGAATACAAAAAATGCAGCGTGTGGATACTGAGGATGCTTAATGGATGTGCCAACTTCTCTGTGACACAATCATAGCCTGGACTGTTATTAATATTTCAATTGTCTTACATTTACATTTCTGTTTTATGTGCATCTTTAGAAACAAGATAATGTGGAAATTAATCAGTTTAGGCACACATGTGAAATTGGCATAAATCTGCTCATCTCCCCCTCGGATAGAAAGCAAATAAGTGTATTTCCCAAAATGTGAACTATTTTGTCAAAATATACAGATCACAGACATCACTCATGCTCACATTCCTCTCAGACAAAGATACATCTGACAAAGATGATTCAGCTCTGTTTGTTTTTGATGTCCTGTTATATATTTCATTTGGATAAACTGCTGTTTTTACAAGGGTCCATGAGAAAGAGAGAGCCTTTTGAATCAGACTCGACCAAGCCACCTCATACCTTGTAAACCCTGTACCCGTCTCTCTTGGTGCAGTGATGTCATCATTGGACAGCCCCGGGTGAGAGACAGGAATGTTACAGCCTGTCGATTGAGGCAAAGGATTGTGGGCTGGCTGCTGTGTATGCATGTTTTTTAACATGTGGTATGAAGAGAGACTGTGCATGTGTACGTCTCTAGTATGTGCATGTATAGGGGGCTTTGCTGCGACACTGCTGTGTGAAGACTTGTCTAGGTACAACCAGCTGTGAGCGGGGGAGTGTGTGGACCGCCTGTACATTCACAGCAAACTCACAAAGCTAAATAAACACACTACTCACTTAGAGACGCAGATACATGTACAGTACAGTAGGATGAATACGCAACTGTAGCCACAGGATTTGTTGCTGGTTCCCTGGGTAGACAGAGTGGAGACTGTGGTGTTTAGGGTCATAATGACTGGTCATGGTGGTTGGGCCCGAACCATGGGAGCCCCCTGTGAGGAATACATTACACATTTAGTTCCACTTCGGGAGAAAATTAGCTTAAATGTGTGATCCAGCAGTTTGTGTTGTCCAAATCCAAACCAATCCAAAATCTGTACAAATATTGTATGTATGACAAATGGCTGATAATTTTGAGATAAAGTAAAGGCTGTGGGATTTTGACTTTACTGGAACGCCTCACTTTTTAAAACCCCACAGTGTGCATCTGTTTCATTGGGTGGAGGTCTGTGAGAGAGGGAGGTGGCAGTACAAGTCCTGGGAGCCCCACTGTGTGAGCAACAAGGTTGTTTTCTTAAAAAACTGAATAACAAACCTCTGGCCTTGTTGGTGGTGAGAGGGGTATTTTTGAAGTGACACAGGGGACTCTTAAACCCAATGATTTATGACTAGACCTGTGGTAGGGGGGCAAGGAATGAAAAGTACCCACCCTGAGTGTAGCAGGTGTGGGGTGAAAGCTGCAACACTGATGAAGCCAATGATGAAGAGAGGGCAGGACTAAACTAACCTGAAGGCAGCTGTAGACCTACAGTAAATCTGTTAGCAAGCCTCCTGTGAAGGAAAATATGAAGATTTACATTGATTTTACTACATCAAATAAACAGTTCTGTGGATGGTAGATAGAAAACAACAAATACTATAAACTGCTATGATATTCAGCCGTAGGGAAAACCTTCATCTGATCATGATTGTTTTTTATTTGGTCTGTTTTCACCTAAAAGTCTCAAAAAAAGTGCAAAAAATTCCAATCCAGTGAGATTATTTCAGCCTTTAAAACTGAAGAAATTAGCATTGGTATCTTAAGACATAATATGGCAAATTCTGGTGTTAGCATTATGAAAAATGACCCTTGATTCTTGAAAATTCTTGAAGGAATTTGATTTGTGCTAGATACTGGTAAAACTCATCTGGTACCTACTTGTTTATTTATTTTTCACTCATTTTAGGAAAACAAGGTTTTGGTATGAGACTACAGCTATGCTATACTAATGTCAACACTGTTTACCATGTTCACCATCTACAGTATTAGTATGCTAAAAGTTTCCGATAAGCTGATTAACACGACGAGCAGCCGAGGCTGATGGGAACATTTGCGATAAACCAAACTACTGGTTCATTTGAAATTTTGACCAAATTGTGGCAATAGAGGAAAAGTCAAAGGATCACCAAAGTCATTCGGATGAATGCTTTGGTGACCGCAAAATCCTGAACCAAACTTCATGGCAACCCATCCAATAGTTGTGGAGATATTTCAGCATGAGCCAAAGCGGTGGACCGGCCAATAGATTGACATTGCCCGTAGAGCCATGGTGCCAGAGTGACTCTCCTCCTGACATGAGTCTTTTTGGTTTACCACCTCCATTGTCCATGTGTAGGGTTAGTTCAGTGTGACATACGGGGTCAGAGAAGGAAGGTCAAGGTTCACTGTTCTGGGCACTGGGGCAAAAGTTCAAAATAGTAAAAGTCTAAAAAGAAAGAAGCTGATCACACACTTGTTGAAAAGCATTGTAGGTATAACCCTGATTTACTTGTTGTCTGCTGAAAGAGTCCCCCAGCAGCTGGATGCCCCTGGGTGACATCATGAAGAGGTAAATATTAACTCAGTGTGAGATCAGAATCTGGCAACGGGGACATAAATATTTTCAGACTATATTTAGGAAATTACCCAGTATGGAGATGATTTTGTTTAAATAAAGGAAAACAGCAGTTTGATTACTGACAAGGAAGGTATTATGAAGATTGGCATTCCCATGTTGATGGCACTGATTGATTAACAAATCACTAGTATTTTTGGGTGCTTTCCAGCAGAGCTAAATTCCACAGCTCTCTGTCCCTACGGGTGAGGTGACATGGACACTTTCAGATGTTTACTTTTGTTTGCACTGCAAATTCCAAGATTGCCTCATGGTGAAGAGGGACAGAGTAAGGAATGTGGACGACTTACAAACTCAGATGCCGTAAACTCATCTGAAAATGTGACAGCACTATGGGACCGCAACTCAAACTCATCTTACACTGTTAAAAACAGATTCTTAACAGAGAGTTACTGTGGTGATGGGCTGATTGTCTCCGCTTTATGACTGTAAAATGTAAACTCAAAGCAGTGCAAATATTTAGAAATACATCTATAGTCGTCGTGCTGCACTGAAGCTTGCTGGGACCCCGTAGGCCTTTGGACAACATGCGCATTCATTCACAAAACACAAGCATGCACAGTTTGAGGAGCAGAGGTCATAGAAAATAGTGTGTGAAAGTTGGAGACCATGAGCAATAGATAGACAGTGATAAATGACAGACTGGGCACAGATTGCTCTGTAAGTTACAAATACTAATAAGAAAACTTCAGCACATTTCCCCACACTGACAAGCATACTACATCTTCTGCCTAAATGCCATTCTGTCTGCCATCTAACTGTTTGTACTATTAATACGTAGTATTTATAGTATGACCAAACAAGTTTTTTTCTCAGCCTCTAAGTGGTGCGCCACTGGAACGCTTAGGCTAAAACACAAATACCTAGTGTAACTCTCATCAGGGGCTCTGGACAATGTCATACATAATACGCATCATAAACTTTCTCAAGGCACAGAGGAGACGTGCCAGCTGGTGGGAAAACAAAGACACTCTATCTTATATACTGCATGCGATTCTTTGTTTGGATACGTGCAAACGAAATATGTTGTTAATCATGTATGTGTGTAGATTCTGGGTTATTCCCACTCACAATATGTCTAACACAGGAGCGAAGAGCTTCATGCGTCCGCCTGCCTCTCATGAAGACTCACTTGTGTTTCTAATCCCAAGACTGCAGCCATGTGCGACACTTTGGGGCGATGCAACAAGCTGAACAACATTTGAATTCTTATGGAGTCATGTGGTGAATGCCAGAGTATAATAGTAACTCGTTTTTAGCTCTGTTTTGGTCTCCACCAACTCCTTACCTGCTGAATGCTTCACTCTGTTCATCAGCTGGTTGCTTACTTTGTGTGGTTGCTGTTTGTAGCAGGACAGGTTGTGGACAGTGGGTTTATCAGAGCTTTTATTCTGAAAACAGCTGCCTGCTGCTGCTGGAAACAAGGTTAAAAAGGTTAACTCAGCAGAGTTGAAGAGACTGTATAATAGGATGATAATTATTTGTAGGTTCACTACTATAAGCAACTCCTTTCACATTACATACAGTAACTTCTTCCATTGTTAATATAAAAATAATGATTAATGCAGCTTTAATTTGTGGACCCTTTCTGGTAGAAGAACAAACTGAATGCTAAGATGACATGAGTCAAAGAAGAGGACTTTGCAGCATTGAAATAACAGCACTGAAGCAGTGCTCAGGACCTGCTTTCACATGCTGCAGCATACAGTACAACAGGTGCAGGCCGGATGGTGAGAGGCAGTTGTGAGGCCCATTGAGGCTTCATTAATGGAACAGGAAGAGATTTGAAGCACAAGGGCAAACACACACAACTCATTACCCCCTGGCTATCGTGTACCTTTCACACCGCAACTCAAAGTGTGTGCCTGTGTGCGTGTGTGTGGTGCATTCATTGCATTTATATGAGTTTTGTGTTTGAGTGGGCGGGTGGAAAACAATTACAAGCTATGCCCCTTAGAGATGAAAACTGCATTAGAGTATTTGGACTTTAGGTTGTACGTTACGTTACATTTACAAACACCGTAGCATTGAAGCTAACATGATGACTTTAAAATGATTACCTCATTAATGAAGGATGATTTCATTAGAGCGTTTTCACACAGATATAAGACAATACAATTTTATTAGTCTAATGTTTTTGGTTTGTCGTATAAACTCGACTCGAAGCAGTAAAAATGTTTGATCCTGCTGAGACCATCATTGAGGCTGACAGTCCTCAGCTACCATATGACGCCAAAGACTGGTAAGCTGACTAAGCTGACACCTGGCTGTTGGAGATACAGCAAGGCATCCACCCTTTTACGCCACTGTGTCACTTTGGAACTGCACGCATCCACTATCTCTCATACTCACGCACATTAAGCCACCCTTAACCACGACCCTCGTCCAGGACACACTGCTGGCCTCTGTTCTATAACTAAAATCCCAAGAGCAAAGAGTGCAGTGATTTACGCAAAGGAAATAAAACAGAAGACACAGACATCATAGCACAGGTACAATATTGTTCATACTATGTATAGTTAGGTGACAGGACGTCACAGTTACGAAGTTGTTGTACACAGGTGTCAAAACTGCCCTGGAAAGTATCCGTCGTCACAGACCAACAAAGAACCTCTGAGAGAAAGATTGTTTTCAGTCTGTGGCTGTGACTCAATGCTGCGTCTGAGTGCTCATCAGACAGCTTTTCACCACGTTTAATTCTGACTAAAGTTTTCACCCTCTTGCTAAAATAGGTGTAAAAGCAAGAACGTTATTTTTCCCTCTGCTTTTAGACACATGCAGATGTTAAATTTACACTGGTGGTGATCCTCGCATGTTCGGGAAAAAAAATCATGGCAAAATAGACTTTTTGTATGTTTCAGCGGTAGAACAAGTGCTTAAATAATTTACTTAGAAAACTAAAGAAGTAATACCACAATGAAAAATTAAATACACTATTATTGTATATATTGTTCAAGTGTTGCATTCCCATTTGACGTAATTAATTTTAGGGTATTAGTATTAGAATTAAAATATAGTTAAGTATCAAAATGAAATGTACCAGAAAAATGAAAAGTTGTCACTTCAGAAAAATTTTAATTATTGATATATTAATGTATAATCTCTACTTTGATGCTGTATTGGTCAAGGTGGCACCAACTCTAATAACACTATACTGTTAGATTTGTCTAACTGCAGCAAAGGATCATGTTTCCATAGTTTGTTGCCTATTTTTAACCTTAATTGTTAGATTATAATGATTATATAATTATAATTATTAATAAATAATAATTATGTTATAAATTAAGTAAGCAAACTATTATATTTATATTATTACATATATATGTACTGTGGGACCATAGCTGTCAGACAACTGTAATAATATAATATAATTTGGAGGATTAAAAGTAAAACTTACAAAAATGAATACTTGAGGTACCATTGTCACTTTCATAATACATATATTTAGTTACCTCTCCCCTCTGAGTAAAATTTTAATTGTACAAGTGCTATAATGTCTTTACATGCAATAGTTCACATGCGGTAAATATAGTCCCTGGAAATACTTAATTATGATCTCAGGTGTGTATATGTATGCATCCTTGGCAGTTTTAGATGTTTTTTTCCCAGGTGTGTGCCAGGACAGGTGATCTTGAACAACCAGCTCCAGTGTGTCTGTACTCAAACACAAGGTTAATGATTTATTCTGCTTTTTATTGCATTCAGTGGCCAGTATATCACAACATTAATGAGGGAAAAATTCCTCTTTATCATTGTCATCCACTGTGGGCGCTCAGCAGGGGGATGTGAGCATTTTTTGCCACTATAAATTATGGCATACCATTTTCGGGAGCTATATTTATTCTCAGTCAAGTCCCCATTCCTCCCTTCCTCTCTCTCTTCCTCTCTCTCTCCCACCCACCGGGGTGGCTCCACCTTCCAGCAGATATAAGCTGTGTCCACAAGGTGTGCGCCTGTTATGAGCACATATCCCAGGGTCCCCTCTGTGTGGTTTCTGTCTGCCTGCTATTCTGTCTGTTAGTCTGACTGCAGTGATTATTTCCCCATAAACGGCCACTCACAAAGGTAAGCACTGCTATATTCTCACAATATCAAGTGTTTCACAGGCATTTGATTTTAACCGATTATAGCAGTTCATTTGTGATTGATACAAGCATTTTCTTTTTCTTTTGCATGAAAGTTTTGTTTTATTGCCTTTAATGAGTTGTTTGAGCATTCTCTGACTTAGTTTCCAGTGTTGTTCATTACATACTAACCATCCAATAGATCTTCTAACAAGTAAACTTAGTCTGCTTTAATTCTAACTGTAATTTTGCAGGAATGCATAGTGAAATTATTTGAGTTTGACTGGTTGAATTGTTGATCACAGAGCGACTCATTACAGAATTCAAAATGCCCCCTTCCCCACTATTTTAACATGGTTCCAATTTCAGATTTGATCAACGTTTTAAACGAAAGCGCCAATATAGATATATCAATGAAAATAAATGTTAATTAATGTACATAATTCTTATTTCTAGTCCAAAATCATATGTGTGTTCTTCATAACAGAAATGAAATGAAGTGTCAGTGATAGCTGTTTTGGGCTGCTGTGGGATTTGATAGGCCTCACAAATCTGGCCTTTAGCTATGGAGTTAGCATCTTCTCTGTACACCCTCCTCCTGCAGAGAACATGTCCACAGCAGCAGTGGGGTTTTATCAGGCAGCTGCATGTACAGCATCCCTATAGTTAAGCTGATTTCTCCGGGGCTTCAGAGAGCTTAAGTGTGTGCTGTACATCCCTCTGTGAGAGAAAGCCTCTGCTGAAGGCAAATATACATTCAAATGTTTTGTGTGCATGTGTATGAGCGTGTGCATGCAGAAAGCTGAAGCCAAACTGTCAGATGTATGTGACTGGGGCAAGACCAGCAGTTTGGTGAGAAGAGGCTGCAGAGCAAACGCGGTCTTTGGCTCTGAGCAGCTCTGTCTCTCAGTCCTGATTTGCTTTATGATGCTCTTTCTCTGACAATGCTCCTCAGTTTGGGGCCTCATCCGTCACAGCAACTTTTAAATGAGTCACTTGCTATAAGCTAAAATCTTCACCACTTGATTTTTAATCAGTACGACTCCTCTTGGTCATACTTTTAGGAGGAGTGTGCAACCTGAGGAATACATCAGAGGGCTCAAAAGCCTGAGAAAATGTAGGTTTTCAGGCCTGTTGCTGTGAGGCTGTAGCTGAGAGGTGATTTGTACTAGTTAGTAAAACATAAATGTTCATAAAGCAGTGTGGGTTTTCAGGACTGTTGCTGGCCATTCATATGATTCCATATCCATGCAACTCAATCCTTTTCCAGAAACTACAGTCCTTTAGTTGCATGTCCGAAAATTTTAATGAAATATTTTGATGCACTTTGGTTATGGGGATTGGCTGTTAGTATGTGGCATCAGTGCATGTGGTATCTGCAAGTTTTACTGTAGTCTGACACATTACACCGCATAAAAATAAAATCTATTAAACAAGCCCTTTTTTCTATTGATTACAAATTCTTCCTTTCTCTCTCATTTCTGCACATTCCGTTTCTTTCTCTCTTCATACTGTAAAGTTGATGTATTGGACCTGCACTGACCTTAGATTGTGAGAAGTGTTACTACAAAAAAAGACCTTAGATATGGATGGTCCTGTGCACAAGAGGTAAACTTTCAAATGGTGTGTGTGTGTGTGTGTGTGTGTGTGTGTGTGTGTGTGTGTGCGTGCGTGCGTGCGTGCGTGCGTGCGTGCGTGCGCATGTGTGCGCATACAACATTGTACCTCCCTGTATACATTATTCAACAAACTTTAGGAATGTGCAGGACAAAAAGGGACAAAAAGGCCCAATGAAAACCAAGAATGATGGTAGGGTAAAGGAGAGGGAAAGAAGTAAACACTTTGGTCATTTAGCTGCACAGCTGTGTACGTGTGTGTACGAAGTTTGTTTGAACGGGTACGTTTGTAGCGTGACTTGAAGTGGTGTTAATTTTACGAGGTGTGCTTTGTGATAAAAGCTGCGTTTAGGGAGCCGAGGAGCTGCAAATGTTTTTCCCTTTCACTGAGAAACCACAATGTCAGGACACTTACCAAGATTGAGTGCACGGGTACAGCTGGCTTAAGTATGAATTTGTAAATGGTTTGCAGCACAGGGAGGAAGGCAGAGTGGTTTGACAAACATGTTCTGTGGGATTTAAACACTAGTTTTTGGTCAGGCTTCCTGTCAGCAGGATAAACTACAGTTTATGTAAGACCTAACTTGGTTGAATAAGTGACTATTTCTGCTTTTGCAATGCTGTCTTTCTACACACACAAAAATATAGCTCAAGCAAAATGTTCACATAAGATGATCCAACCTCAAATCTTTGCCCAAATTTAATCAATACCTCCTGCATCTCATCACCTCTGGACTTTGCTGTAGTTCTTTTCTTTACTCTGTTAGCAAGGTGGATTAAAGAGACATGCTGTCTCGCCCTCTGACCTCCACTGCAGTCTGCAAGGTCACTGAGTGGCTCCAGGTCACTGAACCGGGATGTTTCCAAAGTGAGAAAAAGGCCAGTGAGGGCAAACAGACAGATGGAGACAGAGAGGAGAGAAATGAGGCAGAGGGTGAAGATGGTGAAGAACAGACATGGCTCTGTTCACACAGAGACATAGGAAGAAAGGGAGACTGTGGGAAGAGAGCCGTCTGTATCTGACAGAGGAGAGAGAATAGACAGATGTGTCTGGAGACGTGAACACAGTATACCCAGGTTATATTTCCAGAGATTAAAAAGTGCTTGAACTAGGCACACTGCTTAGTTGTGTTTATTCGGTAGTCATGTCCCATTAGCTGACACACTGTGTGTGCATCAGATTGTGTAAGCTAAAATGCGTTTGCGATTCGTGTGCGTTCGTGTGCGTTCGTGTGTGTTCGTGTGCGCGTGTGTGCATGAGCAATACAAATCCAGGGCACCAGATTCAGTTGTGTTTCCTGAGTGAAAAATCGGCCAGAATTCACTCAACCACTATGTGTACTTCTTCCTGACCCACATTGCTGAGGTCTGACGTGTATGATGGAAATTACACCAATTTAAAAAGACATGAATTACATTTACCTTATTTACAATATGTTTACAATATGTATGAAATTATTCAGGTGACACTGCACTCCAGAGCTCACTGTTACACAATATAATTACCACCTAAGTATTATGTTCAGTGGTAGTCCTGACACTACAAGAATTGAAAGGTAATTCAAAGTAAATTAACTTCTCAGTAGCTTTCTTGAATAAAATTAAGTAATTTTTTCTCTTTTTGTAATGAGCTAAAAACACATTCTTCCACGATGTTTGAGGAATTTTTTTCCAGTGTTCTGTAGTTTTGATATCCTTATTCTTTCTTCACACATTTGTTCATGGGTTGGCACAGCTGTGGCGGTTTTAATGACATTATGGAGATTGCAGCTTGTATAAACTGCAGTAACACCTCAGCTTCCGCCGGCTGAAAGTTGACTCAGCAAAAAAAACAATACAGCTTACAAACATATGATACCCATGAGTCCTCTCAAGTCGCACACCTGATGGACAGTTTGCTGTGTTTGGTTTATGTAAAATGTCAAAAAGATGGACATCTGGAAGTAGTCGAGGAAACAGAGGCACATACATACGCGTTCATACACACACGACACATAGACATACAGTGTAGACTGCTTTCAGGTTTGCTTATTTTTGAGGCTGTCTGGGCCAGGCGGGACATGCTGAGAGCTCAGTGGTGTATGACCCGCCACACATGATTCTGGCAGCAGATGTTGAAAAATTCGGGTTTGAACCACAGATATTTGTACCTCTTTGTCCCCTTGGGGTTGTTGTCTAATGGTAAATGTGTCAGGTCAAATTTGAATTACGGGATGGGATGTTGTGAGTGTGAAAAAGTAAATGGAAATTTTTGTCAAACTGTTTATATTATAGTGATAGATACAAACAATTATAATATATTTTTTTAACAATCAGCACATTTCATACCATTCACAGCCTGAGCAAATGTGATAAAGTTGTCCTACATGGGCTTTTTGAGCCGTGCTGGCAGCATGGTTCCAGGGAGGGTCAGCTGGATCACCACTTATGTCCAAATTGAAATACTGTATCTAAACAACTACTACTGCTATGAAATTTTGTACATACAACCATGATTCCCAGGGGATGAATCCTTGGGACTTTGGTGAGTTTCGTCCAGCGCCACCACCTCTCACAGACTACGACAAACAGACATTCATGTTCACCCACTGAATTGTAATAACTTTTTGTCCAATTTGTCCAATACTTTGGTTTATGACCAAACACTTACAAAACTAATGGCATCCCCGTCAGCCTCAACTGTATTTTGTGTTTAGCACTGATAAGCAACTATTAACATGATAACACACTAAACCAAGATGGTGAACATGGTAAACACAAGTACTGCTTCACGGAGCCGCTGGCATGGATGTAGACTTTCAGTACTATGTAGTGCAATAAAATATAAATATGTAATTATACAAGACACAGGTGATTTTTTATACCATACCATACAATAAATGTACCATTAATTTAGAGGAAATCACTTGATTAGTCATGAATACATTACTCTTCGCTGTTTCAGCTTGACTTTAAAATGATCCCAGTTATGATCCTTTTTTGAAAATATGTGTCCATTACACAGGATGTTGTGCATGTTTGTGCATTTGTCTACAGTTCTCTCAGTATTTTTTCAACTGTGCGTGTGTCTTTTCCTGTTATATTAACAAGCTAGTATGGGAAGGGTGTGAACTGAATGATATACTGGTGAAATCTGCCTGGTATGAAAATGTAGAACATGGTTTCTGTTCATGTTTAATTACTGTTACAAATGACTGCTTCTCAGAGAATCGTCATTGAGGGAGACAAACTGTTTCACACTTGTGTGTGAAAAATTAAACTGTAAATCCTGCAAATGTGAGAAACCGCTCACAACACGCTACTCATGCCATCACAACTTCTCAAAGCTGTCGCACATTTATTTGTGACTTCATGTCTGCCATAGGCATGAATATAGATGGAGGGATGACACTAGTGCTTGAAAATAAATGTAATGGGTATAACAGACTTCTTTATAGTCACTTTGTTGTACCCTTCTCTCTTTCTGTTTTCTGTAATAACAACTTAACTTGGAAATTGCTGGTCAATGTTTATGTCAGAGTCTGAAAGTGGCTCTACTGTATGAACAAGTCACTCGGGAGGCAACACTTATGTAGAATAATGTGTTGGAGAAAAGCACACCAGGTAAAGACACAAGGTGTTTCCATCACTCTGTGGTCACCATGACAATGTTATGGCGTTGCTATGTGACACTGAACAGACCTTCGTTGTGCGGGTCCCTCTGATCTGTAGTTGCAAGTTTTGTTAGAATATTTCCACCCCTTTTAAAAACACCTATGCACACACACATACCAACACTGAGCTGGGACGTTCCTAAAACGTAATAAAACCGTCACATTTTCTTGTCTGGATAGATACACATTATATATCAGCACTATATCACCAAACACCCTGCCATCTCTCTAATAAGCTAAAAAAACAAGAAATAAGCATATTTACATTAGATACATTAGTCATTACATTACATCAGAATGTGATACAGATGGTCTAAATGTCTAAAATGACAATGGTTAAATGTTTGAAAGGTGGTCTTGTTACGAGAATGTCAAAAGTGATGAAATATGAATTTTGGTGTAATCAATTAATTCAGCTGCATGTATGCTATAAAAACTTCTTCATCCTGTTGTGGAAAGTAGAGGAGAGTGAGTTTTTCATTTGATAGTGGATGAAAGTTTGCACCTTTTTCACAAAACCTCAAAACGCACTCGGGGTCTTGAAACACTTATGAAGGCTTTCTCACCTCTAAGTATTAGTTATCAGACATGTCTGATTATTTTAACCTGACAAATGTCTCAGGATCAATGCACCTCTTTCACCGACCCCCCACATCCAGTCTCCACTCTTCGCAAGTCTTTCATTTACAGTACCCGAGAGTATGTAGTGCGTACAAGTACAAAGTGTCACCTTTTGTAAGGAACTATCAACGTTCTTTGTTGTTAAAGACAAACCAATTCTAAAAGATTAAAGTGCTAATGTGAAATGTTTTAATGCTAGACTGTTAACAAAACAGGACACATCTTCCCCCCTCTCCGCACATATTTCCATTATCTCACTATCTTTATTAGTCATTGTTGTCCTGTATAATGTCCGTTTCAGCAGCCTGGGAACCTTAATGCAGCCTCACAAACACAATGGGAAAAGGTTTAATGCTAGGGTTGGCCTGTCTCACACTCAGAGATCAACTTTACTGGCCATTCCTCCACTTCTGTTTATTGTCTGCAGACCTCACAGATTCATAGAGCTGATCAGGGTGCTGGGAACAGGCCACAGCTTCCGCTCGGTGGTCAAAAATAGGTTCCAGTTCTTGTTGGGAAAAATCGGCAGCATTCCTCTGGACTCTTTGGCATGTCTGGCCTCTGTCGTTGTGGAAAATAGGTGGGCTTCCTTCAAAGGCCAGCTCTCATTAGGGGAGACAGTGGCACAGCCATGTCAAAATCAGCAGTCGACTGAGAAAAGGTGAAAGGGCGGAAAAGATCCAAGGAGTCAGTGATGGAGTGGACAGTAAGGATGTTGTTTAGGATGTGAATTAGAAAAGCTACAGATGAGTTGGCTGTAATAAAGTGTGTGGTGGGAGATGAGTCGATTATGGCTGAGCTGGATATGGTAGTTGTGAAGAATGACCTAATAACACACGCAGACACTCAGAGGAGCAGCTGGGATTCTTATTCATGGGTTGTGGAGCCAAGGAAAACCTCTTTGCTTCTCTCTTTTACTTATTTAAAGCAGAAAGCTCAGGGGTTAAATAATGCAAGTAAAAAATAAATAGCTTGTCTGAACTGCTTAGAAGGATGACAACTCTCTTCTCTCAGAAATGTACTTGCTGGACCAGATGTCTGAATGCTGGCCAAAATGAGAGACATCAGACAGGCACTGTCACATGAGTGGGTTCCTCCTCACGAGTTTTGAGCTGAGAGAAAGTCTTGTTTTGAGGTTTGACATTGGGTGTGTGTTGCTTGTAGTCCTGACATGCACCTACTCTAGTTATTTGTACTAAGTTATTGCAATTACTGGGCACTTTCCTGTGTCATCTTCTTACTTTACTTTTAATGCCATTAATGGGGATTTTCATTTTCTTGGGATTTATTTGTTGGGCAGATGCCTGACTGAATCCATTTCAGTAATGCAGGAACGACAAGAATGCCCTTATTAATACCATTGGAAGTGGTGTACACACCAGTGAGTTAGCTAGGAGGTGGCAAAAATACTTCACACACTTGTAAAACTTAAAAAATAAATATAGAAAAAGCTTAAGTGTCAAGAAAATGAATGCATGTTCATACAAATGTTCTTATTTTAATGTCTCTACACATCATGTTCATTTTACAATTCAGGCTATGTAAATCTTCTTTGTCATGTACATTGTCCTAACTGTCCCTGTGACAAAAAAAATCTGTATACCTTGTAATAATGTGCACATCAGTATGTTACAACCACAGGACTGCACACCTTACCTCTGTGAAGGTGCAGTGCATTATTGGAAACGCAGATATCAGAAAAGATTCATCATAGCACCACCAAAGTTTCAGCCCAGCAATTGAACATCAGTTGGAAAATGAAAAAAAGATTTTTTTTTTTTTACATTTAGTATAGTGCCCTCTTGTGGACCACTGTGGTAAATGCAGCTTACCCCAGCCCAGTCTTTGAGAGTGACACATTGTCATTTGTCTCATGTATAATTTTAGAGCGAGGTTTAAACGGCATAAATGGCATACCACTGCTTACAATGCTTACCATACACATTTTACCTTAGACTCAGCCAAAGTTGAAATCACTAAAATATGAAAGTACAGAGCCAGTAGACATAAAACATAGGCAGTTCAATCAATAAAGACCATAAATAAGCAAAAGAACACTATTGCGTTATATTGTTACTTGAACACATTTGTAAATCAGGAAATTTGGCAAAATTTGCTGCAGAACACATAATCAAAAGCCTGCATACAGTCATTTAATTTTTCTGCACCATCTTAGTTAGGAGTTAGAGGATGTCAGATTTAGAACAAAGGCAATTAGAGACATGTCTGAGAGGTTATTCCCAAGAAGATTTCCTGAAGTTCATATTCCTGTCCTATTCAAGTCCATGTGATTGTGCTTTTCATTAGTAGAGATATACAGGAAAGGACTGATAGTTCAGTCCGAAATATATAAAAAGTTGGAGCAATTTCAGCCCTGCCAATTGTGATGTTCAAAATTTGCCAAATTTACTTTTGTTGTTGCTGTTGTCATTTTTATTGTTGATGTTTGTTTGGCACTTACCTATTACCCCCATTCATATGTGTTTAGAAAGGTACTTAAGGAAATAACAATGAAGTTAAGTGGTCTGACCAATAAATGTCATTTAGGCTTTAAAACATAAACAACTTTTTTTTCATTGTTTTGTTATGTAAATTGTTAATGGTTTCCAGTAGGTTATATTGTTTTGGGGGGTTTTATAGAATAGTAGAATAAGTAGTTCATAGTGGGAGAAATGCTTCAGTCAATTGCCAATGGAATACACTAAACCAGCCCAGATACTCATTAAATCTATTTTGTTTATATTTATGAATGCTGAACAGAGTTGAGAAAAAAAGAACTGAAAAACTTTTTGATTCTTGTCTGCCTATGACAATATTACATAGGTGACACAAACTGAACAGAAACCACTGTTCACAAGACCAATGTGCAATGTTTAGTTCCAATGTATAGCCAGCTGAGGGAGACAGAGTGTGGCCTGCAACAGCCTTCACTGTGCAAATGAGGATGTTCACTTGAAGGCACTTATGATCTTTCAAGAAATTCTAAACTGTTTTTATTATTTTTTATTGTGTTTTTAATCTTCTGTAAAGTGTCCTTGAGTGCTGTGAAAGGTGCTGCCAAATAAAATGTATTATTATTATTATTATTATTATTATTATTATTATTATTATTATTATCATTATTAATGTTTGATGTACTTACTAACATACAGGATTTACAAAGAGATACACCCCTGCCTCATATCTTGTCTTCTCTACCTTCCATTCAGGCCTTGGCCATGCCTCCCCTCCCTGCCCCCCTCTTTCTGACACTGCTACAATTTGTAGTACTTACTTGTGTGAGTGGTGGGGCATACTACGCACACAAGCAACACCCTCAGCAATACCAGCCAGTACAACAATTCCAACACATGGGGATGGGCAAAGATGGCTTTACCCAGCAACAGTACCATGGCAAAGAAGTGCCCTATATGCAGTATCCCCATTATAGAAAGGAGCTACCCCAGATGCCCATGCACAAGGGCAAAGAAAATGCTCGTAAAGGGGCCGGATATAATGGTGGTCAAGACAAAGGTGAGAAAGTTCACTAACCAAGAATCTTCCATGAACATTTACATTCAGTTCTTGAACAAATGTGACATGACTTACTAAAACATGCCAAGGCCACAAACATTTCTTTATTTTTCATAGCATATAGTAAATAATTTATTTGTATTTGTTGTTTCCTCAAGTGCCGGAAAAAGACACATTTATAGAAAGTATTTTCCAACCAGCTGGCAACTTTGGCAACTTGATAACCTAAACTTTGTCCATGTATTGTCAATTTCATGATTTCTAGTTTAATGTTTCTCATTCGTCACAGGTCAGACAATCCCCAGTGGAGCTGAGGGAATTCCTCAAGGGGAACCAGGCCCAGCTGGGCCACCTGGACCAGAGGGACCTCCAGGACCTCCTGGACCTCCAGGAAATGGACAGCCAGGACCCATGGGACGACCTGGACCTCCTGGTCCACCGGGAGTGCCTGCTGTGGGGAAACCAGGTTTGCCAGGACTGCCAGGCGAGGCAGGAGGAAATGGTGAGGCAGGGCCACAAGGAAAAATGGGCCCAAGGGGTGAGGAAGGGCCATCTGGACAGCCAGGACCTCAAGGTCCCCCAGGACCACCTGGGCTACCAGGAATAGGTAAACCAGGGGTGCAGGGTTTACCAGGCCAACCAGGGCCAAAAGGAGAGCCAGGTCACAAAGGTCTGCCGGGACTACCAGGATTACCAGGACCCAAAGGAGATAAAGGGATGGGTCAGCCAGGACAACCTGGTCACAAAGGGCTCCCAGGGCCCCCAGGACCAGCTGGTCCAAGAGGACTGCCTGGTTTTGGAAAACCTGGATTGAATGGGGCACCAGGCCCACATGGGCCACCAGGAGAGAAAGGTCATCCTGGAGAGCAAGGGCCAGCTGGGGCACCTGGTGAAGGAGGACAGCCTGGTCCACCAGGACTACCTGGTCAAGGAAAGCCAGGTCAAAACGGTCTGCCAGGACAGCCAGGCATGCCAGGTGCAAAAGGTCATCCAGGACCACCAGGTTTGCCAGGAAAGCCAGGACTGCCTGGATTTGGTAAACCAGGACTCCCAGGACCAAAGGGTGATAAAGGTATGGGTGGGCCACCTGGACCTCCAGGACCAAAAGGAGATAAGGGCCATGGAGGACTTCCTGGTATGCTTGGACCCCCTGGACCAAATGGTACACCAGGTCCTCCAGGGCCTATGGGAGCCCCAGGAGGTTTAGGTGCACCTGGCCCCAAAGGAGACTGTGGAGAAGGAGGGCCTAAAGGGCTTGATGGAGCCAAGGGTGATGCAGGTCCTCCTGGGATACCTGGTAAGGATGGTCTGCCTGGAGACCGTGGAGAGCCAGGGCCAAGAGGTCCTCCAGGACCAAGTGGTGCCAAAGGAGATGGTGGGCATAAAGGTCTACCTGGTACCCCTGGTCCTCCAGGACTTCCAGGGCCAAAAGGACAAGGTGGATTGCCTGGTAATGTTGGACCTCAAGGTCCTAAAGGAATTCCAGGAATGGATGGCACAGCAGGACCATTTGGGCCTCCTGGTCTTCCTGGGCCAAAAGGAGATAGTGGTCCACCTGGTCTGCCAGGTATTACAGGTGAGGGCAATCCTGGTCTTCCTGGTCCTATAGGACCACCAGGAAAAGAGGGCGTATCAGGACCCCCAGGGCAAGCAGGTCAGCCTGGACCACCTGGCCAACCTGGCCCACCTGGATCACCCGGTCTGTCTCCTGATATGGCTGGAGTACTCTCTGAAATGGGTCCTGGACTAGATGGTATTAAGGCTGGTAGTTATGGTAAGAAGGGCAAGTATGGAGGCAATGATGCAGAAGTAATGGGTGCCAATGGATTGGAAATGCCAGCATTCACAGCTGTAGCAACAACTCCCTTTCCACCTGTGGGCACTCCAGTTGTCTTTGACAAGCTCTTGTACAACGGTCGCCAAAACTACAACCCCCAGACAGGAATTTTTACCTGTGACATGCCTGGAATTTATTACTTTGCCTACCACATCCACTGCAAAGGAGCTAATGTTTGGGTGGGTTTGATGAGGAACAATGAGCCAGTGATGTATACATATGATGAATACAAAAAGGGTTTTCTAGACCAAGCGTCAGGGAGTGCGGTATTACCTCTACAACCTGGAGACACTGTGTACCTTCAGCTGCCCTCAGATCAAGCCTCAGGACTTTATGCTGGGCAGTACGTGCACTCCTCCTTTTCCGGGTACTTGTTGTATCCAATGTAAAACCACAAACTGCAGGGAGAGAGAGGCTTCAGTGAGAACAAAATGGGAGCATATTTTTGTATAATATAAAATATGATCATAAGTTACCTTAGACTGAGCAGTCTTTTTTAATGGAAAGTCAATCAGTCATCACCAGAGAAGAGAGGACAAGATAAAATATTTCAAGGAAAATATCAAGTATGACGGTCTGTATGTACAGCAGTTTTTATACTGTAAACCCTTATAGCTGTTTAATTGGGAGAGTAAAGATTTATTATTTTACAGCATGGAGAAAAAGACATTCAAAGAACACCTAAAGATAGCTCCAGATGTATTTTCATACATAAGAGTGAAAAAAACTTAAGAGTTTAATTTGTTATCAGGTGCAAACACATGAAGGGAATGTGTGAAGTGTATACAAAAGAAGATAAAAAATAAACCATACAATTCTAGTTAGGCTGTTGCAACAGTGTCAAACGTTGTCCCTGGACCTCTTCAAAACTGGCAGCTACCCCATGTGCTAAGAATGTGAAATACGGTAGAAAACATCAAGACATTCTGGTAGGAAATTTTTATTTTTGCATGCATACCTTTGTATAAATATAGTCTATATCTCTCAATTGATAACAGCAAATATGTAAAATGACAAGAGAGAATGACAATGCAGATCATTAACAGGTCTACATGGCAGCAGTTTGTATGTGTTTGTGAGGTAAACACATTTCTGGTTCTGTGACCTGCAAATGACTGAGTTTTGGAGAAAGGTTAATTGTATACACTCTAATTCAGATTTTTAAAGGATCCATCTTCCAAGCTCCCCATTGGATTACCAAAAAAAATTAAACTTACAAAATATGGGTGGGAGCAACCTAAATAGCTTTCACTTAAGGTGTGTTACATACAACAGGGGCAACTGTTATTGGTGATTCACTAATAATGGTAATTAATGTGCTCACTTGAGGGAGCACAGAAAAAATAAGATCAAAATTAAGTAATCACACATGAAATGTTACCAAAGCAAGTGTGTTGCTGACTGACAATTGCTCCCATGAGTGAGAATCAAAGAGTAAGAATGTATTATTCATTTTATGTTTTAATGTTTGCATATAGGTTTATGGGTGTAGTGCTGTATAGAAACTTTTATGCTAAAACTCAATGGTCAAACAAACACACTATTATCCCCTGAACTATGAAAACCACTCCTTTCACTAAATTTAACACCACAATATACAGTTAATACAATACATTACAGCATTTCTGTGTCACTAACCAAGCCGTAGTATTATACAGGTGTAGGTGACAGATGCTGATCTGTGAACATGAACAATTGTACAATTATTACTACAATGAAATGTTATGTACAGTGACTCTGCATTTGATTAGCTTCTTTTCAAAGCAACTTGTCACCTGGCTGATGTAATTTAAGATTCAACTGTTAATATTCTGTAACTTGTTTGTAAACGTTGATTTCAAATTAGAAAAACATCATACATAATCATTTTGTAGTTGTAATGGCAGTGTAATACTGTAAGGAAGTGTCATATGTGAAGGATTATACTTTTGAAATTAAACTCTTAAACAGTGGGACTTGGTATTTAACTAGTTCCTCTTGTATGATTTGTTTAGAGGTGAGATAACTAAATTAGGTTCCATAGTATCCATTGTGCACTTCATTCAGTATGTCTTGCTGCCAGGTTTGTGGAGAACACATATAAAATTGCCTTACAATGAATAGACTCAAAGAAGGTGTTCAATGTTTCAGCAATTCTTAATAACAATTATGTCAATAATTTATTATTTTATCTGCTGATCACTTACATGCTTTGAAATGAACATCAAGCACACATAGTTTTAAAGGAAAAACAAATATTTCTCTATTTAACCGTGGTGCTAATATTTTCAGTGTAACCAATGAATTTATGTCTTAATGTTTCATGTTTGTTATTATTGTCTATGTTGTTTTTTCTAAATAAAAATTGTTTAATTAAAAAGAAATTGTTGACATCTTCTTTCTAAGCTCCCAGAAGGGAAACCCTTTTGAAAGAGGCTGGTATATCAACTAAAAATTCAATGTGAGGGCTTATCCATGAAAAAGTGCGAGAAAAGCCAATTACTGAAAAATGTTTAAGATAAAAAATAAGATAAAAATAAAATAGGAATGATAGATACAATAATGGTAGGTGGTACTGGGTGCTGTGATGTTGTGGAGTCTGATGACTGATGGCACAAAAGAGTCCACTAAGCGCTTTGAGGCACGTGGCTGGATTACAGGATTGTCGGGTCGCATCTGTCCTGGTTGACACTTCCAAAAAACCTGTTTGGTTTTTTAACATTGATCCATCCATCTAATAGTCAGGCTCTGATTTCATGGATTTTTTGTCTTAAAGAAGGTGTCAGTTTTTTGTATAGCTAATTAATCTTATCTGAAGAGAAAAAAACCCTATATGGATAAATGATATATATGATAAAATCAAAAAAGAATTGCTTCTAAATGGCTGGTACAGTAACATCCAGGAAAAGGATTTAAACCGTGATGAGAGGAGAGATGCTGATGCTGCGTTGGAGGAGGGGGACTTCCTGTTTGAAGAGGTTGAGCGCATGCGCTGAGCTGTTGGCTACAATCCATTTGTTACATCTTTTGTGAGATCAGTCGAAATTTAAACAACGGATTTGATCAGACGTAAGGAAACACGCAGCGGTAAGATTTGTATGTAATCTATATTTCGCAGCGTCGTGTTTAGTGTCATACTCTGTTGTAATTTCTTATGATAAAACGACGCTAACCCTAACAAAAACAGTACGTATTATAGGTAAATATGCTGAATTGGGTTATTTAGCAACAGCAGCTAACGCACCAACCTACTTATAACCTGTCTAACGGCCCAAATAATCTGGGTGAAATTAGTCATTTTCAGTTTGTATCACACTTAACACCTTGGTGTCAGAATCAGACAACAGTCTGGTTTATTATGGACGATTTTGTGTCATTATTTACTTGATTTTCTCGACTCTGATAGCATCTTTTTTTGTCTTGCAACATTTGAACTATGGGTCTTCTCATACTTTGACAAAAGCAGGTTAAAAGTTTCAAACAATTAGTTAATTTTTCAATTAAATGACTTACTGAAAAACAACTGGCAGCTATTTTGTTAAATGATTAATCATCTAACTCATTTTTCAAGCAAAAAAGACAAAGGTGGTGAGCATTTGGTGCTTTTCTGTCTCATGTTATAGTAAATGAAACATTATTGAATATTTTCATGTTTTGGTTTTGAACTGCTGACAAAACAAACAATATGAGACATCACTCTGCGCTTTCGAAAATTGTGATAGGCATTTTTCACTATTTCCTGATAGAGACAACATAATTGAAAAATGTAAATAATTGTTAGTAGCAGCTCATGTTCTGTCAGGTTTTGGCTTCTGAAATAGGATGGTTTTTGTGTGTCAGTAGGTTTCTCTCAACATGACATCACGTGTAGGTCCTAGAGCTGAGGGTACCAATGGTACTCACTTTAAACACAGAGAAAAGGTGGCGCCACACTACCAAATGAGGCAAGTAAATTTGATCTGTTTCTGATGTTGCTCATTAAATGTAAATTTTATCTACAAATAGCAGATATATGTTCAAGGATTTCCAACACACCCTGACATTCTGCTTTCTATTTTGCAGTGCTTCTCTGAAGTCAGAGGTGCGGAAGTTAAACTTGGTCCACCTTCTGATCTGGCTGCTGGTTGCTGCACAGGTGACTGTCAGCCACCTCAACCTAGTGTCACATGACACAGTGTCCATGCCATACCAGTGGGAGTACCCCTACTTGCTCAGTCTCCTTCCTCTGCTCTGCAGCAGTCTGTCACTTCCAAAGAACAATATCAGTTACCTGGTCATATCCATGATCAGCGCAGGGCTGTTCACTGTTGCACCTCTTATTTATGGTGGAATGGAGATGTTTCCTGTAGCACAGCAGCTCTACCGCCATGGAAAGGCCTACCGCTTCATTTTTGGCTTTTCTGCAGTGACAGTTATGTACCTCATCATGGTGGTTGCTGTTCAAGTGCACGCCTGGCAGTTATATTACATGAAAAAACTGTTAGACTCATGGTTCAGTGCCACAGAGGAGAAGAAGAAGAAATAATGGAGTGAAGAAAGCTGTGACTGGGCAGAACTGTGTTTTTTAATTTAAAAATTAGTTATGAGACTTATTCATGTCTATTTATTCAGTTATCAATATCAAAACATACCGTAGAAACCAGTGTTCTCTCACAGATAGATATAAGATGGAGTAAGATGTATAATTTATGCTGAAACCTGTTTTTTTTGTTGTTGTCACAATTATTGACAAGTGTCATTGGAATTCAATTACCTTGCACCCTCTCCATCACTGAGTCTGGGCTGCTGCTTTTCTCCAAACAGAAAAAGAAGTCATTTAAGACCACATCATTGTTGTCATCCCTATAAAGATGTTGCCATGATTTGAACAGAAGAGATGTAGAGGTGTTTATACTCATAAAACAGAGTGAAGGCATGAACTGTTCCAACATATACAGTCATGTGCAAAAATTTTAACCTCCTCTGATGTTTAGATTCTTATCCATCATGCAGTACCACCAGGGAGGTGTCTATAAGGTGTCACAACAGATGGTATGGCCCTCACAGTGGCCTGATCTCAACATCATCCAGTCAGTCTGTTTTTAAAAACATCCTAACTTTATTTTTAATGCCTAAAACTATTGCACAGTTCTGTAAAGTTTTCTCAGAAAATGCCACTGTATGTTTTTAGGAAGTTTCCATTGCTGCAGGTGTCCTGATTTTTTTCTCCTTCATTAAATCTACCTCTTACAATGTCAGTTATGTTTTCAGTTATTTTTGTTCAGCATCAGAAAGCCAGTGTATTCAGCCTGTGCACATGGATAACATATGTATTGTAAACCAAATAAAATTAAACGAATGCTCTTCAACTTTTGATGACTGGTGTTTGTTATCTTTATAATTAGGTGTGTCAGTCACACCGCACTTTGGTCAGATGGTGTGCGGCTGCGCACAGTGAATGCCACGTACTGGCTGACGTTGACAGTCTGGAGGACACTTCCTGATGCTGGCCCGGGTCTGGCTAGGCTAGCTAACAGATTTGATTTTCACGGTTAGGGGAAACCTGTGAAATACAGCGTGGTCAAGTCGTCTGATTCAGGTAAAAGGCTTTCTTGGGTTTGGGTCCTAGCTGTATCATCATTTAGTTTTAACCACACAGCGGTTACTATGCTATCACTGTTTGACTGGTATGATGCTAACTAGCAAGCGAAGTAGCTAGTGTTAGCTGACTAATGTAATGAGCTAACGCTAAGCTAACTCGCCCAAACAGGTGCAGACTGATTTATGGGAAGTTATCTACAAAAAGATGCGTAACTATTTACTCTTATTTAAAGGACTGAGAAGTTGAAACATTAGTTCGTTAACAATATGTTGGCTTACTTAGCCCTTAATGCCTATTAAAAGCAGCTATTATAAGTTAACCAGGAAATCGCTTTTTGCCGTCCTACTTCTAAAAAGTGAAATTAAGGCATACAGTTTACTCTTAACTCATGCAATTCCACTATGATAGATTAAACATATTGTTGCCTTTTAGTCAGGATACCTGGTTCATATTGTGAACAGTGTTACTGTAGTGGTGAGGCGGCCTAGTAGATGTTAGCAGTTAGGAGGGGACTGCTGTTTATGGGCCACTGACAGATGACTCTGCGATTGAGCGTCTTTCACAAACAGCGTTAGCTAAGTTGCGTTTTAATGACATTTAAATGTTAAGTGTGTAAGAGTCAGTATCGGTAGATACTCGTTTGTTGTTGTTCTCATTTAATATAAGTGTATGCTAAACGTTAGCCACCAGACAATCCCTAGCATCCAGCCAATTATTCATCTGGCTAGGACAGGCAAAGCCGCAGCATTTCTGGAATTAAATTCACAGTAGTAAATTGTCCAGCCTAGATCATTGGCAGGTAACATCGTAATTAATCCAGCTGGTGACTACACACAATCAATGAGAGACATGTTAAATTATCACAGACTAAAAATGTAGGTCTCAGATTGCATACCAAACAAATTCTGGTAGTTTCACCTATCTGGCATACAAATGATCACATTACATTCTTGTAAAGGATACACTCAACTTGGTTGAAAGCTTTGACTCTCTTTATCTAACTGGTTGTTATTTGGGTCAAAGTCTGTAAGGAGATCTACAATAGCACAGAATAGGTTTAGCCACCTCACAGGGTGGTGTTTGACCCTTAGACTCTGCAGTTAAATTGAAACTGTGTGATATTGTTACTGATGGAGACTGTCTGATTAAATCCTTAGAGTGAAGTGCAGCTCGCTCCTTCATTTTTTAAATGTCACAAGGTGCCTTCAAGGAAGACAATAAAGATCAGTCCAGAGGATTTGCTAATTTCATCATAATCTCATTGTTGTTAAAGAAACAACCACAATTTAATCATGAAAAACGACTCTCACAGCAACCACATCCCCTGACCTGTTAACCTACTTACACAGACCAAGGCCTCAATGTGACTATAATGACAAATACATGTAGCTGTTATTAATTTATTTCTAATTTTGTGTGATGATGTAGTGCACTTGGATAAATCAGGCTATTAGAGTAGATGAATTGTCTGTTTATTTTGTCCAAGTTCTGTAAAGCATAAAGACACACCAGGATAACATAACATGGCAGCTCCATGTAAACTAACGTAACATCAATATTTATGATTCCTAAAGATCTCTAAGGTTAACTTATAATACATGCAATACATCAGTTTCTTTTTCCTAAAGATTAGTGCATCAACAGCAAATTAAAATTTAATGAAAACTCATAGTGGGATGGGTGTTACCCAGCATTGTATTGTGTCATATTGTCCGTAGTGTCCAGCAGACAACTTTGAGAAGTCCCATGTCATGCAGTATTTGCAGTTACTGAACCTCTTCTGTGCATGTTTGACACTAATAGAGTACCACATTGACAACATGTTTCATTCTAAAGGTAGATGTACATATAAAGATAAATAATAGACGTCTTTAAATACTGAGCCGATTGATTGTTATTATTTTTTAATCTTAATATTACTTTGTATTTATTTATTTTTTTTTTTCTGTTTTTAATCGGCATGTGGTGAAATTAAAATCAACCGCTGCTTATTTTGTTATACTACAGAAGTAAAACTGAAATGGCCTCTAACTGACAGTGAGAAAGACTGAAGGAAAGCTGGGGCAATAGGCTTGTTGTTTAGTTGGTTGTTTTTCAAACTACCTCTCCTCCTATTCTGTTAAGTGGTGGGAGCAGAACAGGTCGGACGGCACCATGAACGGCCAGCTGGACCTGAGTGGCAAGCTGATCATCAAAGCCCAGTTGGGTGACGACATCAGACGCATCCCTATCCATAATGAAGACATCACTTACGATGAGCTGGTGCTGATGATGCAGCGTGTCTTTAGGGGCAAGCTGCAGAGTAACGACGAGGTTACCATAAAATACAAGGATGAAGGTGAGTCAGGACACTGGCCCTTTGTAAATGTTGACAATATGTTTTTTCTCAGCCCAGCTTATTTATTGTAAACTAATATATAGTGTATGATGTATTTGAACACTTGACAGCGTAAATCCAATAAGCGAATGAAGTCATTGTTTGTTTGTTTTTGTTTTGTTTTTTTGTTTTGTTTTTTTTGGATAGAGGTAATTTTCAGTACAATACATCATCTGGTCTCTTATATTTTTGTAGATGATGACCTCATCACCATCTTCGACAGCTCTGACCTCTCCTTCGCCATCCAGTGCAGTAGAATACTCAAACTGACTTTGTTTGGTAAGATATTTAAGCATTTCCTTTCTGTTGCCCCTTCATAAGCATACACAGTCGTGCAAGTGAGGAATATAAACTGTAAGTCTGTAGATGTTGAAAGTATTTAATCACGTGACAGTGTTGATAGTGTTGTGAACTGTAAACCAAGAATGTTCCACATCAGCTGTTACAGCAGCCAGTCACTGGAGGGCAGTCCAGTTTCATTTTTTGGCACAACAAACCTCACCTCCTCAATGTCCTTACAAAAGTTGTCTGCACTCCCATCTGACTAATTTTGGGTGGAATTTCTGTGTGTCTTTTAGCACTGGCTCAGCAAACAAACAGTGTGACAGGCAGTAGATATACTGACAAAAGATCTTTGTGCCAGTTATACCAGTTCCTAGTCTTAATTTTAAATATGTGTCAACCAAGCTAAATCCACAGTCATTCAGTAGGCCTTCAGGTTTATGACATAGAAGAATTAATCACATTAGCCAAACAGCCAGTAGGCCTCACCCTAACAAGTCAGTTGAGACCTGTTTTTGCCAACATGTTCCATAAAATTGTGTTCAATTTTTCAGTTTTTACAGGACTGATTACATACAGTGCATTGCTTGATCAAGAGTATGATTTTGATAATTACATAGGAATAAAAAATGTGATTGCACTTAAAACCAGGAGTCCAGTAACTATAGGGTAAAATAGCCCTTTTACAGACATAAACGACTAATACCTATAAAAAAGCTCTCACTCAGTTCAACTGGTTTTAAAATGTAATCTATTAGTCAATTAGTCTTTTTTTTCAACATGCTTTAAGGATAAAAGATTTTCACTTAACAGAAAAATATGTGCATTCAATTAAAGAAGGCAGACACACAAAGTTAATGCTGAAGAATATGGCATGTCATTAATTGAATTGCACTGATCAAATATGCCATCTGGGATTGTTTTGTTTCACTATATGGTTACCACATGATTTTAATCTGTAAATGTCAAAATACAACTTGATGCTTTCACTGCTGATATCTCCTGGCAGGCCACTTCTACATTACACATGTTTTTGTTAATGCTCATGAATTATTCTATTTCCTGTAAATGTTCTTCATTTAAAGGCAGTATTACGTCCCAGTGTTTAGCTGTTGGATAGACAAAATGGTGTTTCGGGGCTTTGTCCTTTCTGCAAGGGCATAAAGTTGTGGTGGAGATTTACCTGTATGGGAATATAGACATAAACGAAGCCCAACTTTACAAGTCTACAGAATATTGCTGTCAGCTGTGAAACAAAACACGTCTCAAAACCATAACACACCATGGCATCATGGAAATTTAATAATAGAATTTGTAATGACAACATGATGTTGTTTCTTTTGCTCTGCTCCGAGTCAGTCTGTTCTCCTGTTGCTGCTATTATTAGCCAGGGGGCTGTAAGATATATTTTTCTTCTTTTTAAAAAAGTATTTTACTTCCTCCCAATCAAAACTGAGTCCTGGCTCATCATCACATGGCATGACCTCACGTGGAAATGATATCCTCAGACATGTGTCGAGATTCAAAGAAAGCAAGTGTAGCTGGATTCTCATAGCAGCCCGTGTTTCAGCTCAGTACCGCATGACCCCATGGATCTCTGTTTAACATTATCAGCTCAAACAGAGAAACTTATGTGAGAAAAGAATGTCTGGGGATCTCTATTCTCACATTCATTCTTCAGCAATAGAAATTTCACTCCTTAATCAATTTGGAACAGGAAAGTAAAGGTTGGAAGTAGTTGGAGCAGCCAACATGGTACAGGTCAGGTATGGCTGAAGATTGTGAAGAAGTTTTTCTTGTACATGATTGCTTTAATTTTATTTCATAAAATAAGATAAGATATGCACTGAAGTATGTTGTCCTGTTAAAAATGACATAACATTAAGTAAAATCACCACATGTAGGCTGACAGTTGGACGATAAACCAGAGCCCTCGTGCCCAGTGTTCTCAGCTCCATTGTTAGTTAAATGCCTATCTGGCAGGGTGTGGTGATGATGATGAAGCTCTCACTCCCTCTGTCAGCCTGGCTGCTGTTGTGAATGGCTTTGTGAAGTCAGCCATGTGATAGATGATCCCTGTTATCCCAGGTTTTCAGAATGAGGAGCTAACAGAATTTGGACAGATCATCATTCATAATGTGCACATACTTAGTGTTGAATTAACAGCTTTTCCAGACCAGTGAACTGCAGAAGGTTTTACATTAAACAGACGTTGCTGTATGTTACAGCACTGTTTTTTTTCTTTTCTGACTAATGAGCTACTTTAAGACTGTCCACTGACCCATTAATCATTATTTACCAGAACATATTTCCAGTAGTTGACGTGCCTCTCCATGGTAGCAGTATATTGTCAGTTTTTAGGCTCATACAAACAAGTCAGTCTATATGTCCAGTACTCTCAGGGTTTCTCTGGGTGTGAGGCTCTGCTGGGTGGTATTCCTACCACATTTTATTTGATTTACTATCTGCTAGGCTGCATTTTGTACAGTCTTACCCAGATATTCCAGGGAGCTCATGGTTGTTACTCAGTTGGAGACTGTGATCTATGTCAACAAGCAGTTCAGACAAAATTGTCCCAAGTAGGAAACAGTTGTATTAAATGCGATTCAGATTCAGTGATGCACAAATATTCCCCATTAATAAAGGTATGAACTAGAGGAGTGTTGTATTCTGTAAAAGCAATCAAGACTCAGGTGCTATCAATCATCCTCCTTAAGGTCTAACACACAAAAGGAGATTTAGAAATGACTTTGCTCAAACATATTCTCCAAATTAATATTAAGGATTTGTCTGATTTGCTCACATGGTTCCCCTCCCTCCATCTTACTGTCCGCAGTGAATGGTCAGCCACGGCCTTTGGAGTCCAGTCAGGTGAAGTACCTGCGCAGGGAGCTCATTGAGCTCAGGAATAAAGTCAACAACCTCCTGGATAGCCTGGAGCCCCCCACAGAGCCTGGCCTGGCTGCTACAGCACCGGACAGTGGTAAGTACTTTACACATTGCAGTTTCTTGCAACATTTGCAGTCTTTCCTACAGTATGTGTGTGTGCGCGCACAACTGCTCTTTGAATTGTTTTAACATGAGAACTCGTAACTTCTACCGATTGATGAGGATCACAATACAAGACACGATTAACCTGCTGGGTCCACAACAAGCATTATGCCCCATTAGGTACTGGCAGATGTGCACAAACACAGCCAACTGTGATTTGATTTATTTTCTTTTTTTCATTGTAAACTTTGTGTTAAGTCTCTTAATCCTGCTGAGGAGCACTGCACGGCCTCCTTAACAAGTAACACTTGTTCATCTTCCACATGCTCACTGTCAGACTTGTAAGATCTGTATCCCACATGGACACAGGCACCAGACTGAGACAGTTTATGAGACTTAATCATTGTTTGTCATGTTTTAATATTAAGATTTGTATGGAATTGTATGCTACAATTCTATCTTTAATTTTATACTTCATACAGCTCAGTCCAGTTTGATTGTGGCCATCCACCCACACATGCATGGCTCAAACAAAAATACACCATTCCCTTGTCATCATGACTGACCAAAGCATTAATTTGAGGGACATGTGCTGTCACATTACAGTATGATTATAGGCATTGTAGGCTGCTGTATTAAAATGTTTTTCGTGTTTTTTGCCACCATCTGTGAGCTGTAACTTTAAGCAATTTTTTCATTTATAAACAGGCATTTGTTCCGTGTACTACATGTTTTTGTTGATGGTGTAACAAGAAGTCTCTTTATAAGTAACATGAAATGGTACATACATGAATTGCATTATTGCAACATTTTCTCTGCTGTTTCTTTTTTTTTTTTTTTTTTTTTTTTTTTTTTTTTTTGAACATTTCTCTACCTGTATTTCTAGAATCAGTGGATGTACGTGAAGGTAAAGTTGTGGCAGCAGACCCCACAGTGAAACAGGCAACTCCAGTCAGTGCAGCTAGCATGTCAGCCTTCGACCCATTAAAAAACCAGGACGAGGTCAGCAAGAATGTCATCTCTGCTTTCGGCCTGAGCGAGGACCAGGCCCAAGGTATTGCATAACTTCAGAAATTAAAGGTGCTATCTTTATATACAGTCGTAAAAAACTAAGTGCACCCAATGGAAATTGTTGACTTTTTCAACATATTTGAAAAAGTTGGAAGTGCAGGTGGAACCTTTCTTATTTAAACCTCTGACATCTAGGGTCTGGTGTTCTCTTTTGCTGTTGAAGTGTGTGGTATCATCATGCCAAGATCTAAAGAACCCTCTAAGGCCTTCAGGAAAAAAAAGTCTGGCAAGGCATTTAAAAAGATCTGCAAATTATTTTAAATAAATCATTCTATTGTATGTGTAATCATATACAAGTGGCATAGATTTCAAATGTCAATATGTCAATTTGTCCAGGATTTGGGTAAATTCAGCCCAAGGGCCAACAGTATGATGCAAAAAGAAGTCTCCAAGACCCCCACAATTTAAATTGCACTTTGACACCAATAGTTGAAAGAGTTACCAGCAGGAACTCTCGCAACTGTTGGTGTCAAAGTGCATGCGTCAGAAAGACATTGCACAAATTTGACCTGTACAGGAGGCGTGCCAGGAGAAAGTCATAGCCGTCCAAAAAGAACATTAGAGCAGGACTACAGTTTGCCAATGAACATATAGCTAAAGACCAGGCAAGACCTTTTGGAATAATGTGCTCTGGACAGAGGAATCAAAGATAGTTGTTTGGCCACAGTAACAGCAGTTCCTGCCTCAGGAACTGGGCAGCTTGCAGTCACTGATTCAACTCTGAATTCTGCGTCATAGCGAAGATTGCTTGAAGATAATGTGATGCCATCTGTCCAAAGTTGAAGTTGAATCAGAAGTGGCCCTTTAAACAGGACAATAATCCTGAGCACACAATCAAATCCACCCAGGAATAGCTCAAAAAGAAGAAATAAAGGGTTATGTAATGGCCTGATCAAAGCTCAGATTTGAATTCTATTGAAATGCTCTGTGGGGATTTGAAATCGGCAATACTACCGTCTGAGGCCAAGGGTCTGCTTAGTTTTCCACAGGGAAATATTACATCTGTTAATATTTTTGTTGAATAAGTGAATGAAAAAGCTAATTTTCCTTGTGGTTTTGTTCAAGTATATCACCTTTATCTATAGGCACTGTATCAAAGAGGATCAACTGTTTGCTTATTCATGTATGTTCAAAAAGTCAACAGTTTCCATAGGGTGTCCTCATTCATTTACATGACTGTATTGTTTAGTTTCAATGAATAGCTGTCATAAAGCATTCATAGCCACACTTCAAATCTGTCTCCCTCTGTGTTACCTGAGTAGCTCCCCCAGCGGTTGCTGCAGAGGAGCGCTCAGGGACCCCTGACAGCATCGCCTCCTCCTCGTCTGCGGCCCCTCAGCCAGGAGTGCCCCCCCAACAGGCTCCTTATCCTGGAGTACAGCAGGGACCCGCAGCTGGCATGGATGGTGAGACACATGCACACACAGATGTCCCCAGAAAGACGTCTTACATAACAGAGCATATAGGTGTTAGGGTTAGTCAGATATGTGTGTGTAAGAAAGTATGCAGAAAGGCGTAATGTCATAATGACCACAGGGAATCGGAGACCCTGCAGTGTGGGTGGTTAAGCAGTTACTTATGTTTTACAGTTGTGCTGTTGTATTGGATAAACATCCCATATTACCACCAAAGTAGCCTCATTAAATATGACCCCCTGTTGAGCAAGACAGTTTGAACATGTTGCCCTAAAATACCGATCCAGGATTATTTGTTTTCCAAAGAATAGTTCTGCCTGGGATCTTGTAAACCTATGTTTGGAGGCCTAGAAATATATCCCATGGTAACATTTAGCTTGGTTCGCAGGCCAGATTGTTTATCTCTTAAACACTGCATTAGTAGTATTGGTTCTTGCAGTATATTTATACTATATTGTTCATAGTTCAGTCCTGTCTAAACTGTAAATATACTGGCTTCATTCTTTCGTTCTTTCTTTCTTTCTTTCTTTCTTTCTTGGCCTACTTTTATTCATGTGTAATTTAGTTACTTGATAGATTGGTATCAGAGTACAACAGACAATATTATAAGACTATACTGCCATTGTTTAGTGAGCTGTGTTGATCATATTAAACTTACCTTCTTTTGATTTCTCTTTGGAATACAGAAAGTATCACTTTCATCCCGCCAGTTATCCTTAGTTGATTAAATTAAGTGGAATATACAAAGAAATTGAGAAAATGCTGCATTAATCAGAAGATCAAATTGAGGTTAAATCATTCATGGGAAGAATATATGCTCAGGATCTTTGTTAACCAATTTATACTGACAGATGTTTGCAGCCTACAGATCACACAGTGGCATGTACTGTAATCTTATTACCTTTTTTGGTAATCAAATTCATTCTTGTTGATGCAGCAAGTTTTATTAAATGAGAACTTAGCCTTGACTCTCACCATGGTTGAGTCTTAATCAACACTATGTAAACATGGAGTATCCATGGAATTAGCATTTATCTTACTCAGAGCAGACCTTATCACAGCTCTCCCCCATGTGCAATTTTTAACACTGAAGTGTTGGATCTGAACCAAAGCCGTAGATAAAGATAAATGAATAAAGGATCAGGCAGTATTGGCAAAAACAAACAGGGCTTATTTTACTTAATTTTCTCAGCACAGTGCCTCTCTGGGATGCAGCTCGGGGGGGCTGGATCTTCTGTGCCAATGTGCCATAGCTTTTTTTTTTTCCCCCTTTCCCAAGCTTCTCACTTAACTTTAAGGAATTCTCTGGATTGTTTTCTGTTTTGTTGTTAAGAAAGGCCCAAGCAGGTGCAGCCATAAAGGTGAAGCCTCTTGTATTGTTTACCACATTGCTATAAGCAGATTAGATTGTTTTCAGCCTGTGGTTTGGCCCAGATGAATGTGGAAGCCACTGGAGCAAAAAAAGATGCCTCATGTTGCACCCTCTGAGAGCCCTCTGCTCTGAGAGCAGTCACACCTGCAACACGGAAAATGAACAGAACTGGTGGTTTGTGGTTTGGCCATGATTGTATTGGGCCTGTCCATAGGGCTAAATAAGAGTTTGGTTGGTCCAGAAGGAAGCCTTACTCAGTCACAGGGTTAGCCAGCGACACAACATGTTGCACACAAACATCCAGCTCAACAGAAAACTGTTCATGGTTCTCTTTTCCTTCCATAACACAAGGACAGGGAGAAGCCAACAGACTTTGTTGTCTAATAGGCAACTTGTTTTTTCTGATTTGATGTTTGATTCTGATGTGGTGATGGGGCCATGTCATCGTGGAGGTCTGACAATCAGTCCAAGCTCTGCATGGGTTTAAAATTGGCAGCCTGGCTTAGCTTACTGCAAGGAATGACAGGACATGTTTTTGTGGAATTGTTATTACTGAGTAATAGTTTCAAGTTGCTCATTACACTGCATTTCGATTGCTCTGTGATGATTGTGTATAAGTTCTCATCATGTCTTTTTTTATATTATAAACTGAACTTATGATCTTCAATAATAAAAATATGCAGGATTTGGAAGAAAATAAACAAATAGGATTCCAAATTGGTGTCAGGCAGATCTTTATTTTTATAGTCACAATAACCTGTAAACTACCAGATAATTTAAGGCAAATGCACAGGACACGCCTATCATAAACCTAGATCAGTTGTAAGGTCATAACACAGTCTGATTCGATTGAAAATGCGTGAAAACTTTTTACCAAGCGGGCAGAGAAGTTGAAATAAATCACAGAAAAAAATAAAGCTGTCCTGAGCCGACCTGGGCCGATTTCAGGAGTCAGTTTTAGGAATTGCAGTTTATCTTTCATTGATATCATAGGATAGGTTTTTGAACCAGGACCTTCAGTATTTGGATCAGGTAGCTTGTGAAAAATACCATGTTTCATCATAAGGCTACTGCTGTTAGTGTAATATGTTGGATACATATTTGATACGTATATACATACACAATCAGTATAAGCAGATTTCCAGTGATAAAGGAGAAGGATGAAGATAGGGGCCAAAGAAACACTTGATCAGGAAACCCCAAGATAAATAGCTGAAACATTCAGCTTCTGCAAGTGGTAGTGCAAATGAAAACTTCACCCAACCTACTGACTTCAGAATCACTGTCTTGTATGAACAAGTTATTGTAACAATATCCCCATGTTATAATAATAGTAATGTTAAACGACATCCAGTTCATTGTAAGTAAAACAAATACATTTGGAACAGGACAGGTAGTGTAGATGAAGGGGTTCTTGATCCCATCTGATGGTTCTGGAAGATCTTGATGACTGGATGTTGGAAGCTAGGTGTGAGTATTAAGTAGGCTGACCGGCCATTAGTGTAGGACACGCATTCAACAGAAGAATCAGGTGTTAACCATTCTGAAGTTAAGCAAGTTAACTTTGACCTCCCTGTTAAGGGAGACAACTAAAAAGGAAATATACCCACTGACATAAATAATATATTTTTACTACACATTGGCAGCTTTGGCTAGTTACCGTCTCTTAATCTTATGGCCGGTTGTTGGATACGTCCAAGCCCAGCAGTGGATAATGAACACTTTGTCCTCCCTGTATCGTTCCCCTCTTACAGTTTCCCTTCTTCTCTTTTCTTACTCCTAAGGCTGCAGATGGTTGGCACACAAACACATTAAACTAGATCCTGCCCAGCCTCCCCTCCCAGTCAACCCTTTCCTCATGCTTTTTCCTTGCATTATTCCTGTCTCATGTTGCAGACTGTTTGTCAGTATGACATCCTCAAGGCAAATCAGAACAGCCAGTCGATACACAAGAATTTATAAAAGGGAATGCCAGCACATGAGATTAGACACCAGCTGAGCATTTGTGGCCTTTTAAAGGTAGCCTTAAGCTCACTTGTAATGTACTTAGATTACTTGTTACCCTAAGAATGTCGCTAACAAGATCCACAGGCATATGGTAAAGATTTCAAACCATTGTCTCTCAGATGGTGATAGACCCCTTGGCAATAATTTACATCTGTGCAGGAACAAAACTGTAAACGTGTGTATGAAGCAGCAACTGAGACATTCGCATGAGGCTCTTTATCAGATGGGCAGATGTGCGTTCGGTGTGAAATGTTTATTTTAAAATAGGACCATATTCTCATGACTCTCTCTGAAGGCATGCATGGAGGTCAGCAGAGCTACAGCCAAATGCTTCTTTTGTTTCAGTGAACATCATTCTCCAAACTTGGGGATTTATTTCCTGGAGCAATGCTACACTGTCTTAAGCGAGCCCCCAGTCAAATATCTTTGTCCCCAATAGCTGACCTCTTGGCCGTGCTGGAATCAACTGAATTCCCAGGCCAAAGAGGTCTAACAGCCACACATCCTTCCATCACTCTTACATAACAGTCATGATGGATTACAGACTGGGGAGAACAGGAGACAAGCCAGTTTCACACACATGCCTTTTCACACAATAAAGAGCATGTTAAAGGTGCTGTCAGTGAGATAACAGATGGTTGCCGCATCACTTTAGTGCTTATAAAAAGGCACCAAACAGGTTCACTGTTTCTAGCTAAATATTTAGTTGTCAAGTGTCTCCCCGAGCAGTGAAAAGTAATATGACTTGTTTTCTGCCACAGTGAGCCTTAGCTGCCTGGACTATACAGAAAATAAACTGAGTCAAAACATTGTGACCAACGCTGCCTAATAAGCTGTTGGTCCTTCGCGTCTTGCCAAAACAGCTCCAACCCATTGAGACATGGACGCTACAAGACCTCTGAAAGTGTACTATGTTATCTGGCTCCGGTATGTTAGCAGCAGATCCTTGAAGTCCTGAAAGTTGCTAGGTGGAGCCGCCATGAATTTGGCTGGTTCCAGCACATCCCTCAACTCCCTGTTGCAGGGTTTGTCCCTCCCATCCTCATGAGCCTTGTTGTTTTGGAGATGCTCCAACCCAGTCTTCTGGCCATAGCGATATGACCTTTGTCAAAGTAGCTCAGGTCTTTGCACCTGCCCATTTGTACCATTTCCAACATGTTGACTGTGAGAACCAACTGTTCACTTACCATCTAATATACCCCAGACCTTGACATGCAGCATTCTTATGAGATAATCACTGTTATTTGCTTCATCTGTGAGTGGTCATAATGTTTTGGCTCCTTGGTGTATATTTATTTCAATGTGCCAACATTAAGTGAATTCTCTTGTACTGTCCGTGCTGCGTAGAATGGTTTGAATTATGAACCACTGGATACAAAGTAAGGACGGAATAATTTAATAGGAGTTCATAGTCTTTCAGCTTTGCTCTGTTTTACTCTCAAAAACTGAATGTTGCCACAATATCAGCCCCCCCAAAGAGTGGAAAATCAGCACCAGTTTTACCAGCGCTTGAAAAATCAGTGAACCCGGATCCAGTCCTTTTTCATTATGCCTTCTCTCTTTGTACTTTTCATGTGTCGTCACTCCCATTTATATGCCAGGCAGGAGATTTGGGAGTAAGATTTAGGCCTTGTTAAGGAGGAACACTAGTTTGCCAGGTCTTTGCATGTTTGCTGAAAATTCTGGCATTCAATGGAAAACTTGATGAGCAAATTTGAAAAAAACAATGAAAATAAGTTTCCTGTTTTTGAAACAAAAACGTTGTGCAATGGCATCACTGTCAAGCAAAAGACTGATTACAGTCATGCCATTGAGATGTGGTTAATATGTTTAACTGTTGCTTCAGGCTTCTTGGATATTCAGAGGCCTTTTTAAAGAAATACTATTTAAAGTACATGACTGAGACGACTGAAGTTGTAGAGATGATGATGACTATCCTCCACATGTGCACGTAGGCAGTGCGGATTGGTGAAATCATAGTTTATAAAAGTGCAACAGGAAGCCACTGTCTGAAGACTTAGACATGTCTGGTGCTGCAGAGGACAAACTCTTGTCTTGATGCAGGAAAATATGCCTCTGTTGTGAATGTCTGTCCTATAGGACCTCAGTAGTTGATACATGTGTCAGCGACAATGTAAGGAGAGGTTGTATGTATGTTTACATCTGCTCAGGCACCTGCATGCTGCTCTGTAGCTCAGAGCCCATTCTTACTGTAGCATGCCGTAAAGATTTCTGTGGGCACCAGACTTTTGGCAACAAATACTTATATCAAAGTGGTTGCAGCTGTTTTTGTTGAAGCACTTGTGTGTTATTCTCTCCAGATGCACAGGTATGTCTGTGAATATACAAGCCTCACTTTACACTTAGTCACTTCATGTGTCTTGGGTGAACTTGACAGTGATCTGATCTCAAAAAAGCAAAGTGTAAATGAAACCCAAAAAGCATTCATTATTTATTTGCTGTTCGATTGCATTCCTGCCAGATGTTGAAACGGGGTAAAATGCATCCATCTCTCCAAGACGCATACGTAGTCTTTACTCCTCCCAACTGTAACTATGTAAGTAAAGCGTCTATGGAAGTGGCCTCTACAGAGCTAGAGGATACTTGTGATAATGGCAACTACAGTTACACTGAAATCACACTAAGATTAGCCATCTAAAAGCTGCTTCAGAATTCAACACATGCAATCATTGAGAAGGCGCACTGAGCTGTTGAAGCATTCATCTGATCCCTGAGAGCCTGTGAAGGCTTGTAGTCCACTAATGGGAGTCATGTAGGATGTGTTTGGCTAACTAGCTAAGATGCAAGACAGCCTCAGGTGCATTACCACTACCCACTGGAGTGGAGTAGCACTGAATGATGAACTGAACTTGATGAACCAAGATGGATTACATTCAGATTTTTCATTTGGCCAATGGAGACTCATATGTGTCACTAAGTGTAAATGAAAAGTGCATTAAATCACATCTGCATCTCGGATGTAATGGATGATGAAAATATTTTTTCTTGCTTTTTTATTCTTGTGTATTGATGATACTTGTTTTTGTCTCTTCAGGTCAGGTGTACCAGCAGTACCAGGCTCCAGGTGGATACCCGCCTCAGCAACCAGGTGCCCCACCACAGCAGCAGTACAGTATGCAGTACCCTGGTAAGAGTAAAAATGGTCAAGATTTAAAAAGGTGACCCTCTGTCTTCTCCAGAGTGAATAAGAGAGACTTCTCTCTCCCTCCCTCTCTCAGCAGGATACAGCCCTCAGCCCGGGGCCCCTCAGCCTGGCCCACCACAGCCTCAGCAGCAGCAGTTTCAGAACTATGCGCCTCCCTCCTCCCAGGCTCCTGCCCCTGGCCCGGCCCCAGCCCCAGGCTTCCAAGGTGGCCAGCAGCAGCCTCATCCATCTCAGGGAGCCCAGCAGTATCCACCAGGAGCCTTCCCTCCCCAAAACTATACCTCCCAGGCCTCCCAGCCCGCTAACTACAGCCTGCCGCCCAGCTCCCAGCCTGGCTCAGGGTATCAGCCCCGCCCAGCATATACTGCACCTCCAGGCAGCACCGTCACCCCTCCGCCAGGAGCTGCTAACCCGTATGCCCGCAACCGCCCCCCTTACGGCCAGGGCTACACTCAGCCAGGCCCTGGATACCGGTAAAAGGAGGACAGCTGATGTTACTGATCCTCACACATCCCCAAACCCCCCTACCCTCTATGTGGCTCCAGCTGTTTGGAATGGGTGCAGGAAACATGGTTTACTGCTCTACACCCCCACCCTTTCCCCCCTCCTCCCCTCTCGTACAAATATCAAGTCCAAATATGAAACAAGCAACCCCCTGCCCCAGTCTGATGGTTTGTGTTTGTATGCTGTCTCTTCAACACACCACTCTGTTCTGGCCCTGCTGTATGTTCCCTGGTCTTATTTTCCCTTCTTCTTCCTGTCACCACCACTTGTCTGCTCTGGCCTCTTGTACCTGTCATTGTAAACATGTAACCTGTCTGTATGCACACACCTGGGAGACCAAAACAGGCTGTTGCACAAACTGTATTGTTCTTTCCGTGGTAACACTTCATTTTGCGAGTGAGATCAGCATCCACATTCTGCATTTGTGACAAACATCTCAGCCGGTTGTGTTGAGTACTGTGCATAGATGCATTTATAAGACACTAAATGAAATGTTACCCCTTTGTCGTTTTGTTTTGGTTTTTTTTTTTCTTTATTTGATCAATTTTACCACCATGTCGGTATTAATGATGTGTCAATGAAACTGACCCGTGTTGGGAACACTAGCTAAGTGACGGCTTGTGGGAGGTGTAGATCCCAGTGTAATGAAGAAGGTTTCTTTTGTTTAGCTTGTTATATCACCTCCAGTACAGCTTGCTATTCCTCTCTTTTTCTCTTATCACCGGTTTTTACTAATATCAAATCAAATTCCACCTTTAAATGAGATTAGTTGTTTATGTATAAACTGTAACATTTTTTTCTTGAACCTAATAAATGATTGAGACCCAGCTGGAGTCCTTTTTTTAATCTCTTTGTTTTGTGTTGCTCTTCGCCAGGGGCCAAACATCATACTATAGTAAGACAAAAAAAAAAAAAAGCATAGAAAAGTTATTTTAAGACAAAAAGTCATAAGGCAATAAAACACCATAAAATAGTGACAAAAAAAAGTCATGGAGCAAGACAAAAGAAAAAAGTCATACTCTAGTGAGGCATAAAAAGGTGATAGTACAGTGAGGTAAAAAAAAAAAAAAGTCATAGTATACTAAGTCATAAAAAGTCATAAAAATGTCATAGTGACGTAAAGCATAAAAACGTCATAGTATAGTAAGGCATAAAAAGTCATAAAAATGACATAGTATAGTAAGGCATAAAAAGTAATAAAAACGTCATAGTAAAGTAACGCATAAAAAGTCAGATAAACGTCATAGTATAGTAAGTTATAAAAACGTCATAGTATAGTAAGGCATAAAAAGTCATAAAAATGTCATAGTGAAGTAAAGCATAAAAACGTCATAATAAAGTAAAGTATAAAAATATAGTATAGTAAGGCATAAAAAGTCATAAAAACATCATAGTATAGTAAGTCATAAAAATGACGTAGTATAGTAAGGCATAAAAAGTCATAAAAATTTCATAGTGAAGTAAAGCATAAAAACGTCATAGTATAGTAAGGCATGAAAGGCATAAAAATGTTACAGTATAGTAAGGCATAAAAAAGTCATAAAAACGTCATAGTATAGTGAGGCATAAAAACTTCATAATGTAGTACGGCATAAAAACGTCACAGTAAAGTAAGGCATAAAAAGTCCTAAAAATAACATAGTATAGTAAGGCATAAAAAGTCATGAAAACGTCATAGTAAAGTAAGGCATAAAAAGTCATAAAAACGTCATAGTATAGTAAGGCATAAAAAGTCATAAAAATGCCATAGTATGGTAGGGCATAAAAACGTCATAGTATAGTAAGGCATGAAAGGCATAAAAATGTCACAGTATAGTAAGGCATAAAAACTCATAAAAATGTCAGTGACGTAAAGCATAAAAACGTCATAGTATAGTAAGGCATAAAAAGTCATAAAAAAGTCATAGTATAGTAAGGCATAAAAAGTCATAAAAATGTCATAGTGAAGTAAAGCATAAAAACGTCATAGTATAGTAAGGCATAAAAAGTCATAAAAATGTCACAGTATAGTAAGGCATAAAAACTCATAAAAATGTCAGTGACGTAAAGCATAAAAACGTCATAGTATAGTAAGGCATAAAAAGTCATAAAAACGTCATAGTATAGTAAGGCATAAAAAGTCATAAAAATGTCACAGTATAGTAAGGCATAAAAAGTCATAAAAACATCACAATAAAGTAAGGCATAAAAAGTCATAAAAAAGTCTTAGTAAAGTAACGCATAAAAAGTCGGATAAAGGTCATAGTATAGTAAGACATAAAGACGTCACAGTATAGTAAGGCATAAAAAGTCAAAAATGTTACAGTATAGTAAGGCATAAA
The DNA here is from genome assembly GCF_021018895.1 of Seriola aureovittata. NCBI lineage: Eukaryota > Metazoa > Chordata > Actinopteri > Carangiformes > Carangidae > Seriola > Seriola aureovittata. The sequence goes on along the minus strand of NC_079374.1, from coordinate 9,420,683 downwards.
AAGTCACAAAAAAGTCATAGTATAGTAAGTCATAAAAACGTCATAGTATAGTAAGGCATAAAAAGTCATAAAAATGCCATAGTATGGTAGGGCATAAAAACGTCATAGTATAGTAAGGCATGAAAGGCATAAAAATGTCACAGTATAGTAAGGCATAAAAACTCATAAAAATGTCAGTGACGTAAAGCATAAAAACGTCATAGTATAGTAAGGCATAAAAAGTCATAAAAAAGTCATAGTATAGTAAGGCATAAAAAGTCATAAAAATGTCATAGTGAAGTAAAGCATAAAAACGTCATAGTATAGTAAGGCATAAAAAGTCATAAAAATGTCACAGTATAGTAAGGCATAAAAAGTCATAAAAATGTCAGTGACGTAAAGCATAAAAACGTCATAGTATAGTAAGGCATAAAAAGTCATAAAAACGTCATAGTATAGTAAGGCATAAAAAGTCATAAAAACGTCATAGTATAATAAGGCATAAAAATGTCATAGAGTAAGGCATAAAAAGTCATAAAAACATCACAATAAAGTAAGGCATAAAAAGTCATAAAAATGTCATAGTAAAGTAACGCATAAAAAGTCGGATAAAGTCATAGTATAGTAAGACATAAAGACGTCACAGTATAGTAAGGCATAAAAAGTCATAAAAATGTTACAGTATAGTAAGGCATAAAAAGTCACAAAAAAGTCATAGTATAGTAAGTCATAAAAACGTCATAGTATAGTAAGGCATGAAAGGCATAAAAAGTCATAAAAATGTCATAGTGAAGTAAAGCATAAAAATGTCATAGAGTAAGGCATAAAAACGTCATAGTATAGTAAGGCATAAAAAGTCATAAAAAAGTCATAAAAATGTCATAGTAAAGTAAGGCATAAAAAGTCATAAAAACGTCATAGTATAGTAAGTCATAAAAAGTCAAAAAAACGTCATAGTATAGTAAGGCATAAAAAGTCATAAAAACGTCATAGTATAGTAAGGCATAAAAACGTCATAGTATAGTAAGGCATAAAAGGCATAAAAATGTCACAGTATAGTAAGGCATAAAAAGTCATAAAAACTTCATAGTGAAGTAAAGCATAAAAACGTCATAGTATAGTAAGGCATAAAAAGTCATAAAAAAGTCATAGTATAGTAAGGCATAAAAAGTCATAAAAATGTCATAGTGAAGTAAAGCATAAAAACGTCATAGTATAGTAAGGCATAAAAATCATAAAAATGTCATAGTATAGTAAGGCATAAAAACTCATAAAAATGTCAGTGACGTAAAGCATAAAAACGTCATAGTATAGTAAGGCATAAAAAGTCATAAAAACGTCATAGTATAGTAAGGCATAAAAAGTCATAAAAATGTCACAGTATAGTAAGGCATAAAAAGTCATAAAAACATCATAATATAGTAAGGCATAAAAAGTCATAAAAATGTCATAGTAAAGTAAGGCATAAAAAGTCGGATAAAGGTCATAGTATAGTAAGACATAAAGACGTCACAGTATAGTAAGGCATAAAAAGTCAAAAATGTTACAGTATAGTAAGGCATAAAAAGTCACAAAAAAGTCATAGTATAGTAAGTCATAAAAACGTCATAGTATAGTAAGGCATAAAAAGTCATAAAAATGTCATAGTGAAGTAAAGCATAAAAATGTCATAGAGTAAGGCATAAAAACGTCATAGTATAGTAAGGCATAAAAAGTCATAGAAACGTCATAGTATAGTAAGGCATAAAAAGTCATAAAAACGTCATAGTATAGTAAGGCATAAAAAGTCAAAAAAACGTCATAGTATAGTAAGGCATAAAAAGTCATAAAAATGTCATAGTATGGTAAAGCATAAAAACGTCATAGTATAGTAAGGCATGAAAGGCATAAAAATGTTACAGTATAGTAAGGCATAAAAAGTCACAAAAATGTCATAGTATAGTAAGGCATAAAAAGTCATAAAAACGTCATAGTATAGTAAGGCATAAAAAGTCAAAAAAACGTCATAGTATAGTAAGGCATAAAAACTTCATAATGTAGTACAGCATAAAAACATCAGTATAGTAAGGCATAAAAAGTCATAAAAACGTCACAGTAAAGTAAAGCATAAAAAGTCGGATAAAGGTCATAGTATAGTAAGACATAAAGACGTCACAGTATAGTAAGGCATAAAAAGTCATAAAAATGTCAGTATAGTAAGGCATAAAAAGTCACAAAAAAGTCATAGTATAGTAAGTCATAAAAACGTCATAGTATAGTAAGGCATAAAAAGTCATAAAAATGTCATAGTGAAGTAAAGCATAAAAATGTCATAGAGTAAGGCATAAAAACGTCATAGTATAGTAAGTCATAAAAACGTCATAAAAACGTCATAGTATAGTAAGGCATAAAAAGTCATAAAAACGTCATAGTATAGTAAGGCATAAAAAGTCAAAAAAACGTCATAGTATAGTAAGGCATAAAAAGTCATAAAAATGTCATAGTATGGTAAGGCATAAAAACGTCATAGTATAGTAAGGCATGAAAGGCATAAAAATGTTACAGTATAGTAAGGCATAAAAAGTCACAAAAATGTCATAGTATAGTAAGGCATAAAAAGTCATAAAAACGTCATAGTATAGTAAGGCATAAAAAGTCATAAAAAGTCATAAAAAGTCATAATATAGTAAGGCATAAAAACTTCATAATGTAGTACAGCATAAAAACATCAGTATAGTAAGGCATAAAAAGTCATAAAAACGTCACAGTAAAGTAAAGCATAAAAACGTCATAGTATAGTAAGGCATAAAAAGTCATAAAAATGTCATAGTGAAGTAAAGCATAAAAATGTCATAGAGTAAGGCATAAAAACGTCATAGTATAGTAAGTCATAAAAAGTCAAAAAAACGTCATAGTATAGTAAGGCATAAAAAGTCATAAAAATGTCATAGTATGGTAAGGCATAAAAACGTCATAGAATAGTAAGGCATGAAAGGCATAAAAATGTTACAGTATAGTAAGGCATAAAAAGTCACAAAAAAGTCATAGTATAGTGAGGCATAAAAAGTCATAAAAATGTCATAGTGACGTAAAGCATAAAAACGTCAAAAAAATGACATAGTATAGTGAGGCATAAAAAGTCATAAAAATGTCATATTGAAGTAAAGCATATAAACGTCATAGTATAGTAAGGCATAAAAAGTCATAAAAACATCACAATAAAGTAAGGCATAAAAATTCATAAAAACATAGTATAGTAAGGCATAAAAAGTCATAAAAACGTCATAGTATAGTAAGGCATAAAAAGTCAAATAAACGTCATAGTATAGTAAGGCATAAAAAGTCATAAAAATGTCATAGTATGGTAAGGCATAAAAACGTCATAGTATAGTAAGGCATGAAAGGCATAAAAATGTTACAGTATAGTAAGGCATAAAAAATCACAAAAAAGTCATAGTATAGTAAGGCATAAAAACGTCATAAAAACGTCATAGTATAGTAAGGCATAAAAAGTCATAAAAACGTCATAGTATAGTAAGGCATAAAAAGTCAAAAAAACGTCATAGTAAAGTAACGCATAAAAAGTCAGATAAACGTCATAGTATAGTAAGGCATAAAAACTTCATAATGTAGTACAGCATAAAAACATCAGTATAGTAAGGCATAAAAAGTCATAAAAATGTCATAGTATGGTAAGGCATAAAAACGTCATAGTATAGTAAGGCATGAAAGGCATAAAAATGTTACAGTATAGTAAGGCATAAAAAGTCACAAAAAAGTCATAGTATAGTAAGTCATAAAAACGTCATAGTATAGTAAGGCATAAAAAGTCATAAAAATGTCATAGTGAAGTAAAGCATAAAAATGTCATAGAGTAAGGCATAAAAACGTCATAGTATAGTAAGGCATAAAAAGTCATAGAAACGTCATAGTATAGTAAGGCATAAAAAGTCATAAAAACGTCATAGTATAGTGAGGCATAAAAAGTCAAAAAAACGTCATAGTATAGTAAGCATAAAAAGTCATAAAAATGTCATAGTATGGTAAGGCATAAAAACGTCATAGTATAGTAAGGCATGAAAGGCATAAAAATGTTACAGTATAGTAAGGCATAAAAAGTCACAAAAATGTCATAGTATAGTAAGGCATAAAAAGTCATAAAAACGTCATAGTATAGTAAGGCATAAAAAGTCAAAAAAACGTCATAGTATAGTAAGGCATAAAAAGTCATAAAAATGTCATAGTATGGTAAGGCATAAAAACGTCATAGTATAGTAAGGCATAAAAAGTCAAAAAAACGTCATAGTATAGTAAGGCATAAAAAGTCATAAAAATGTCATAGTATGGTAAGGCATAAAAACGTCAGAATAGTAAGGCATGAAAGGCATAAAAATGTTACAGTATAGTAAGGCATAAAAAGTCACAAAAAAGTCATAGTATAGTGAGGCATAAAAAGTCATAAAAATGTCATAGTATGGTAAGGCATAAAAAGTCAAAAAAATGACATAGTATAGTGAGGCATAAAAAGTCATAAAAATGTCATAGTGAAGTAAAGCATAAAAACGTCATAGTATAGTAAGGCATAAAAAGTCATAAAAATGTCACAGTATAGTAAGGCATAAAAAGTCATGAAAACGTCATAGTATAGTAAGGCATAAAAAGTCATAAAAACATCACAATAAAGTAAGGCATAAAAAGTCATAAAAACGTCTAGTATAGTAAGGCATAAAAAGTCAAAAAAACGTCATAGTATAGTAAGGCATAAAAAGTCATAAAAATGTCATAGTATGGTAAGGCATAAAAACGTCATAGTATAGTAAGGCATGAAAGGCATAAAAATGTTACAGTATAGTAAGGCATAAAAAGTCACAAAAAAGTCATAGTATAATAAGGCATAAAAACGTCATAAAAACGTCATAGTATAGTAAGGCATAAAAAGTCATAGAAACGTCATAGTATAGTAAGGCATAAAAAGTCATAAAAACGTCATAGTATAGTAAGGCATAAAAAGTCGAAAAAACGTCATAGTATAGTAAGGCATAAAAAGTCATAAAAATGTCATAGTATGGTAAGGCATAAAAACGTCATAGTATAGTAAGGCATGAAAGGCATAAAAATGTTACAGTATAGTAAGGCATAAAAAGTCACAAAAAAGTCATAGTATAGTAAGTCATAAAAACGTCATAGTATAGTACAGCATAAAAAGTCATAAAAAAGTCATAAAAAAGTCATAGTATAGTAAGGCATGAAAGGCATAAAAATGTTACAGTATAGTAAGCATAAAAAGTCACAAAAATGTCATAGTATGGTAAGGCATAAAAACGTCATAGTATAGTAAGGCATAAAAAGTCATAAAAACGTCATAGTATAGTAAGGCATAAAAAGTCAAAAAAACGTCATAGTATAGTAAGGCATAAAAAGTCATAAAAATGTCATAGTATGGTAAGGCATAAAAACGTCATAGTATAGTAAGGCATAAAAAGTCAAAAAAACGTCATAGTATAGTAAGGCATAAAAAGTCATAAAAATGTCATAGTATGGTAAGGCATAAAAACGTCATAGTATAGTAAGGCATAAAAAGTCAAAAAAACGTCATAGTATAGTAAGGCATGAAAGGCATAAAAATGTTACAGTATAGTAAGGCATAAAAAGTCACAAAAATGTCATAGTATGGTAAGGCATAAAAACGTCATAGTATAGTAAGGCATAAAAAGTCATAAAAACGTCATAGTATAGTAAGGCATAAAAAGTCAAAAAAACGTCATAGTATAGTAAGGCATAAAAAGTCATAAAAATGTCATAGTATGGTAAGGCATAAAAACGTCATAGTATAGTAAGGCATAAAAAGTCAGAAAAACGTCATAGTATAGTAAGGCATAAAAAGTCATAAAAATGTCATAGTATGGTAAGGCATAAAAACGTCATAGTATAGTAAGGCATAAAAAGTCAAAAAAACGTCATAGTATAGTAAGGCATAAAAAGTCAAAAAAACGTCATAGTATAGTAAGGCATAAAAAGTCATAAAAATGTCATAGTATGGTAAGGCATAAAAACGTCATAGTATAGTAAGGCATGAAAGGCATAAAAATGTTACAGTATAGTAAGGCATAAAAAGTCATAAAAACGTCATAGTATAGTAAGGCATAAAAACGTCATAGTATAGTAAGGCATAAAAAGTCATAAAAATGTCATAGTATAGTAAGGCATGAAAGGCATAAAAATGTTACAGTATAGTAAGGCATAAAAAGTCACAAAAATGTCATAGTATGGTAAGGCATAAAAAGTCATAAAAACGTCATAGTATAGTAAGGCATAAAAAGTCATAAAAACGTCATAGTATAGTAAGGCATAAAAAGTCAAAAAAACGTCATAGTATAGTAAGGCATAAAAAGTCATAAAAATGTCATAGTATGGTAAGGCATAAAAACGTCATGGTATAGTAAGGCATAAAAAGTCAAAAAAACGTCATAGTATAGTAAGGCATAAAAAGTCATAAAAATGTCATAGTATGGTAAGGCATAAAAACGTCATAGAATAGTAAGGCATGAAAGGCATAAAAATGTTACAGTATAGTAAGGCATAAAAAGTCACAAAAAAGTCATAGTATAGTGAGGCATAAAAAGTCATAAAAAAGTCATAAAAACGTCATAGTGACGTAAAGCATAAAAACGTCAAAAAAATGACATAGTATAGTAAAGCATAAAAACGTCATAGTAAAGTAAGGCATAAAAAGTCATAAAAAAGTCATAAAAAAGTCATAAAAAAGTCATAAAAAAGTCATAGTATAGTAAGTCATAAAAAAGTCACAAAAAAGTCATAGTATAGTAAGGCATAAAAAACGTCATAAAAACGTCATAAAAACGTCATAGAATAGTAAGGCATGAAAGGCATAAAAATATTACAGTATAGTAAAGCATAAAAACGTCATAGTAAAGTAAGGCATAAAAAGTCATAAAAAAGTCATAGTATAATAAGGCATAAAAAGTCACAAAAAAGTCATAGTATAGTAAAGCATAAAAAGTCACAAAAAAGTCATAGTATAGTAAGGCATAAAAATGTTACAGTATAGTAAGGCATAAAAATGTACAGTATAGTAAGGCATAAAAATGTCATAGAGTAAGGCATAAAAATGTACAGTATAGTAAGGCATAAAAAGTCAAAAAAAAGTCATAAAAAAGTCATAAAAAAGTCATAAAAACGTCAGAATAGTAAGGCATAAAAAGTCATAAAAAAGTCATAAAAAAGTCAAAAAAACGTCATAGTAAAGTAAGGCATAAAAAGTCATAAAAAAGTCATAGTATAATAAGGCATAAAAAGTCATAGTATAGTAAGCATAAAAAGTCATAGTATAATAAGGCATAAAAAGTCATAAAAAAGTCATAAAAACGTCATAGTATAGTAAGTCATAAAAACATCACAATAAAGTAAGGCATAAAAAGTCATAAAAAAGTCATAAAAAAGTCATAGTATAGTAAGCATAAAAAGTCATAAAAAAGTCATAAAAAAGTCAAAAAAACATCATAGTATAGTAAGTCATAAAAAAGTCATAAAAAAGTCATAAAAAAGTCAAAAAAAAGTCATAAAAAAGTCAAAAAATGTCATAGTATGTAAGGCATAAAAAGTCATAAAAAAGTCATAGTATAATAAGGCATAAAAAGGCATAAAAAGTCATAAAAAAGTCATAAAAAAGTCAAAAAAAAGTCATAGTATAATAAGGCATAAAAAGTCAAAAAAAAGTCATAAAAACGTCATAAAAACGTCAGAATAGTAAGGCATAAAAAGGCATAAAAAGTCATAAAAAAGTCATAAAAAAGTCATAAAAAAGTCATAAAAAAGTCATAAAAAAGTCATAAAAACATCACAATAAAGTAAGGCATAAAAAGTCATAAAAAAGTCAAAAAAATGACATAGTATAGTAAGGCATAAAAAGTCATAAAAATGTCATAGTATGGTAAGGCATAAAAACGTCATAGTATAGTAAGGCATAAAAAGTCAGAAAAACGTCATAGTATAGTAAGGCATGAAAGGCATAAAAACGTCATAGTATAGTAAGGCATAAAAAGTCAAAAAAACGTCATAGTATAGTAAGGCATAAAAAGTCAAAAAAACGTCATAGTATAGTAAGGCATAAAAAGTCATAAAAATGTCATAGTATGGTAAGGCATAAAAACGTCATAGTATAGTAAGGCATAAAAAGTCATAAAAACGTCATAGTATAGTAAGGCATAAAAAGTCATAAAAACGTCATAGTATAGTAAGGCATAAAAAGTCATAAAAATGTCATAGTATGGTAAGGCATAAAAACGTCATAGTATAGTAAGGCATAAAAAGTCAGAAAAACGTCATAGTATAGTAAGGCATAAAAAGTCATAAAAATGTCATAGTATGGTAAGGCATAAAAACGTCATAGTATGGTAAGGCATAAAAACGTCATAGTATAGTAAGGCATAAAAAGTCAGAAAAACGTCATAGTATAGTAAGGCATAAAAAGTCATAAAAATGTCATAGTATGGTAAGGCATAAAAACGTCATAGTATAGTAAGGCATAAAAAGTCAAAAAAACGTCATAGTATAGTAAGGCATAAAAAGTCAAAAAAACGTCATAGTATAGTAAGGCATAAAAAGTCATAAAAATGTCATAGTATGGTAAGGCATAAAAACGTCATAGTATAGTAAGGCATGAAAGGCATAAAAATGTTACAGTATAGTAAGGCATAAAAAGTCACAAAAAAGTCATAGTATAGTAAGTCATAAAAACGTCATAGTATAGTAAGGCATAAAAAGTCATAAAAATGTCATAGTATAGTAAGGCATGAAAGGCATAAAAATGTTACAGTATAGTAAGGCATAAAAAGTCACAAAAATGTCATAGTATGGTAAGGCATAAAAACGTCATAGTATAGTAAGGCATAAAAAGTCATAAAAACGTCATAGTATAGTAAGGCATAAAAAGTCAAAAAAACGTCATAGTATAGTAAGGCATAAAAAGTCATAAAAATGTCATAGTATGGTAAGGCATAAAAACGTCATGGTATAGTAAGGCATAAAAAGTCAAAAAAAGTCATAGTATAGTAAGGCATAAAAAGTCATAAAAATGTCATAGTATGGTAAGGCATAAAAACGTCATAGAATAGTAAGGCATGAAAGGCATAAAAATGTTACAGTATAGTAAGGCATAAAAAGTCACAAAAAAGTCATAGTATAGTGAGGCATAAAAAGTCATAAAAACGTCATAGTGACGTAAAGCATAAAAACGTCAAAAAAATGACATAGTATAGTGAGGCATAAAAAGTCATAAAAATGTCATAGTGAAGTAAAGCATAAAAACGTCATAGTATAGTAAGGCATAAAAAGTCATAAAAATGTCACAGTATAGTAAGGCATAAAAAGTCATAAAAACATCACAATAAAGTAAGGCATAAAAAGTCATAAAAACGTCTAGTATAGTAAGGCATAAAAAGTCAAAAAAACGTCATAGTATAGTAAGGCATAAAAAGTCATAAAAATGTCATAGTATGGTAAGGCATAAAAACGTCATAGTATAGTAAGGCATGAAAGGCATAAAAATGTTACAGTATAGTAAGGCATAAAAAGTCACAAAAAAGTCATAGTATAATAAGGCATAAAAACGTCATAAAAACGTCATAGTATAGTAAGGCATAAAAACGTCATAGTATAGTAAGGCATAAAAAGTCATAAAAACGTCATAGTATGGTAAGGCATAAAAACGTCATAGTATAGTAAGGCATAAAAAGTCAAAAAAACATCATAGTATAGTAAGGCATAAAAAGTCATAAAAATGTCATAGTATGGTAAGGCATAAAAACGTCATAGTATAGTAAGGCATAAAAAGTCAAAAAAACGTCATAGTATAGTAAGGCATAAAAAGTCATAAAAATGTCATAGTATGGTAAGGCATAAAAACGTCATAGTATAGTAAGGCATAAAAAGTCATAAAAATGTCATAGTATGGTAAGGCATAAAAACGTCATAGTATAGTAAGGCATAAAAAGTCATAAAAACGTCATAGTATAGTAAGGCATAAAAAGTCATAAAAATGTCATAGTATGGTAAGGCATAAAAACGTCATAGTATAGTAAGGCATAAAAAGTCAAAAAAACGTCATAGTATAGTAAGGCATAAAAAGTCAAAAAAACGCCATAGTATAGTAAGGCATAAAAAGTCATAAAAATGTCATAGTATGGTAAGGCATAAAAACGTCATAGTATAGTAAGGCATGAAAGGCATAAAAATGTTACAGTATAGTAAGGCATAAAAAGTCACAAAAAAGTCATAGTATAGTAAGTCATAAAAACGTCATAGTATAGTAAGGCATAAAAAGTCATAAAAATGTCATAGTATAGTAAGGCATGAAAGGCATAAAAATGTTACAGTATAGTAAGGCATAAAAAGTCACAAAAATGTCATAGTATGGTAAGGCATAAAAACGTCATAGTATAGTAAGGCATAAAAAGTCATAAAAACGTCATAGTATAGTAAGGCATAAAAAGTCACAAAAAAGTCATAGTATAGTAAGGCATAAAAAGTCATAAAAATGTCATAGTATGGTAAGGCATAAAAACGTCATGGTATAGTAAGGCATAAAAAGTCAAAAAAACGTCATAGTATAGTAAGGCATAAAAAGTCATAAAAATGTCATAGTATGGTAAGGCATAAAAACGTCATAGAATAGTAAGGCATGAAAGGCATAAAAATGTTACAGTATAGTAAGGCATAAAAAGTCACAAAAAAGTCATAGTATAGTGAGGCATAAAAAGTCATAAAAACGTCATAGTGACGTAAAGCATAAAAACGTCAAAAAAATGACATAGTATAGTGAGGCATAAAAAGTCATAAAAATGTCATAGTGAAGTAAAGCATAAAAACGTCATAGTATAGTAAGGCATAAAAAGTCATAAAAATGTCACAGTATAGTAAGGCATAAAAAGTCATGAAAACGTCATAGTATAGTAAGGCATAAAAAGTCATAAAAACATCACAATAAAGTAAGGCATAAAAAGTCATAAAAACGTCATAGTATAGTAAGGCATAAAAAGTCAAAAAAACGTCATAGTATAGTAAGGCATAAAAAGTCATAAAAATGTCATAGTATGGTAAGGCATAAAAACGTCATAGTATAGTAAGGCATGAAAGGCATAAAAATGTTACAGTATAGTAAGGCATAAAAAGTCACAAAAAAGTCATAGTATAATAAGGCATAAAAATGTCATAGTATAGTAAGGCATAAAAAGTCATAGAAACGTCATAGTATAGTAAGGCATAAAAAGTCATAAAAACGTCATAGTATAGTAAGGCATAAAAAGTCAAAAAAACGTCATAGTATAGTAAGGCATAAAAAGTCATAAAAATGTCATAGTATGGTAAGGCATAAAAACGTCATAGTATAGTAAGGCATGAAAGGCATAAAAATGCTACAGTATAGTAAGGCATAAAAAGTCACAAAAAAGTCATAGTATAGTGAGGCATAAAAAGTCATAAAAACGTCATAGTATAGTGAGGCATAAAAACTTCATAATGAAGTACGGCATAAAAACATCAGTATAGTAAGGCATAAAAAGTCATGAAAACGTCATAGTAAAGTAAGGCATAAAAAGTCATAAAAACGTCATCGTATAGTAAGGCATAAAAAGTCATAAAAATGTCATAGTGACGTAAGGCATAAAAACGTCAGTATAATAAGGCATAAAAAGTCAAAAAAACGTCATAGTATAGTAAGGCATAAAAAGTCATAAAAAAGTCATAGTATAGTAAGGCATAAAAAGTCATAAAAACGTCATAGTAAAGTAACGCATAAAAAGTCAGATAAAGGTCATAGCAAAGTAACGCATAAAAAGTCAGATAAAGGTCATAGTATAGTAAGACATAAAAACGTCACAGTATAGTAAGTATAAAAACGTCATAGTATAGTAAGGCATAAAAAGTCAAAAAACCGTCATAGTATAGTAAGGCATAAAAAGTCATAAAAATGTCATAGTATAGTAAGGCAGGAAAGGCATAAAAATGTTATAGTATAGTAAGGCATAAAAAGTCATAAAAACGTCATAGTATAGTGAGGCATAAAAACTTCATAATGTAGTACGGCATAAAAATATCAGTATAGTAAGGCATAAAAAGTCATAAAAACGTCACAGTAAAGTAAGGCATAAAAAGTCATAAAAATAACGTAGTATAGTAAGGCATAAAAAGTCATGAAAACGTCATTGTAGAGTAAGGCATAAAAACATCATAGTATAGTAAGGCATGAAAGTCATAAAAATGTCACAGTATAGTGAGACATAAAAAGTCGTGAAAACTTCATAGTATAGTAAGGCATAAAAAGTCAAAAACGTCATAGTATAGTAAGGCATGAAAGGCATAAAAATGTCACAGTATAGTAAGGCATAAAAAGTCATGAAAACGTCAAAGTAGAGTAAGGCATAAAAAGTCATAAAAACGTCATAGTATAGTAAGGCATAAAAAGTCATAAAAATGACGTAGTATAGTAAGGCATAAAAAGTCATGAAAATATCATACTAAAGTAAGGCATGGAAGGCATACAAATGTCACAGTATAGTAAGGCATAAAAAGTCACAAAAACGTCATAGTATAGTAAGGCATAAAAAGTCATAGTAAAGTAGAGCATAAAAACATAGCATAGTAAGGCACAAAAAGTCACAAAAAAGTCATAGTATAGTAAGGCATAAAAAGTCATAAAAAAAGTCGTAGTAAAGTAGAGCATGAAAGGCATAAAAACACAGCACAGTAAGGCATAAAAAGTCATAAAAATGACGTAGTATAGTAAGGCATAAAAAGTCATAAAAAGTCATAGTAAAGTAAGGCATAAAAAGTCATGAAAACGTCATAGTAGAGTAAGGCATAAAAAGTCACAAAAACGTCATAGTATAGTAAGGCATATAAAGTCATAAGAAAGTCATAGTATAGTAAGGCATAAAAAGTCATAAAAAAGTCATAGTATAGTAAGGCATAAAAAGTCATAAAAAAGTCAAAGCATAGTAAGGCATAAAAAGTCATAAAAACGTCATAGTAAATGAAGGAATAAAAACGTCATAGTATACTAAGGCATACAAAGTCTTAAAAAAGTCACAGTAAAGTAGATCATAAAAACAGCGTAGTGAGGCATAAAAAGTCATAAAAACGTCATAGTATAGTAAGGCATAAAAAGTAAAAAAAAATGACATATAGTAAGGCATAAAAAGTCAAAAACGTCATAGTATATTAAGGCATAAAAAGTCATAAAAATGACATAGTAAAGTAAGGCATAATAAAGTCATAAAAACGTCATAGTATATAGTAAGGCATAAAAACATCATAGTATAGTAAGGCATGAAAGGCATAAAAATGTCACAGTATAGTAAGGCATAAAAAGTCATAAAAATGACATAGTATAGGAAGGCATAATAAGTCATAAAAAAGTCAAAGCATAGTAAGGCATAAAAAGTCATAAAAACGTCATAGTAAAGTAAGGAATAAAAACGTCATAGTATAGTAAGGCATAAAAAGTCTTAAAAAATTCATAGTAAAGTAAGGCGAAAAAACAGCGTAGTGAGACATAAAAAGTCATAAAAACTTCATAGTATAGTAAGGCATAAAAAGTCATAAAAAATGACGTAGTATAGTAAGGCATGAAAGGCATAAAAATATTACAGTATAGTAAGGCATAAAAAGTCACAAAAAAGTCATAGTATACTAAGGCATAAAAAGTCATAAAAACGTCATAGTAGAGCATAAAAACAGCGTAGTGAGGCATAAAAAGTCATAAAAACGTCATGGTATAGTAAGGCATAAAAAGTCATATAAACAAAGTATAGTAAGGCATAAAAAAGTCATAGTGTAGTAAGGCATGAAAGGCATAAAAATATCACAGTATGGTAAGGCATAAAAAGTCATGAAAACGTCTTTGTAGAGTAAGGCATAAAAAGTCATAAAAACGTCATAGTATAGTAAGGCATAAAAACGTCATAGTATAGTAAGGCATGAAAGGCATAAAAAAGTCTTAGTATAGTAAGGCATAAAAAGTCATAAAAAAGTCAAAGCATAGTAAGGCATAAAAAGTCATAAAAACGTCATAGTATAGTAAGGCATAAAAACCTCATAAAAAATGACGTAGTATAGTAAGGCACAAAAAGTCATGAAAACGTCATAGTAGAGTAAGGCGTAAAAAGTCATAAAAATGTCATAGTATGGTAAGGCATAAAAACGTCATAGTATAGTAAGGCATGAAAGGCATAAAAATGTTACAGTATAGTAAGGCATAAAAAGTCACAAAAAAGTCATAGTATAGTTAAGCATAAAAAGTCATAAAAACGTCATACTAAAGTAGAGCACAAAAACATAGTATAGTAAGGGATAAAAAGTCATAAAAACGTCATAGTATAGTAAGGAATAAAAACGTCAAAGTATAGTAAGGCATAAAAAGTCTTAAAAAAGTCATAGTAAAGTAGAGCATAAAAACAGCGTAGTGAGGCATAAAAAGTCATAAAAACGTCATAGTATATTAAGGCATCAAAAGTCATAAAAACGTCATCGTATAGTAAGGCATAAAAAGACATAAAAAATTCATATTATAGTAAGGCATAAAAAGTCATAAAAACGTTATGGTAAAGTAGAGCATAAAAACATAGTATAGTAAGGCATAAAAACGTCATAGTATAGTGAGAATAAAAAGTCGTAAAAACGACAGTATAATAAGTCATAAAAACGACAGTCTAGTAAGGCACACAAGGGATAAAAATTACATAGTATAGTAAGGCATGAAAAGTCATAAAACGTCATATTATAGTAAGGCATGAAAAGTCATAAAACGTCATATTATAGTAAGGCATAAAAAGTCATAAAAATGACAGCAACGTGAGGCATAAAAAGCCATAAAAATAACATAGTATAGTAAGTCATAAAAACTCATGAAAACGTCAAAGTATAGTAAGGCATAAAAATGACATAGTATAGTGAGGCATAAAAAGTCATAAAAACAACAGTATTGTATAGCATAAAAACTGCATAGTATAGTAACGCTTTAAAAGTCATTAAAATGACATAGTATAGTAAGGCATAAAAAGTCATAAAAAAATCATAGTATAGTAAGGCATAAAAGGCATAAAAAGTCAAAAGCGCCACAGTACAGTAAAGCGTAAAAATAAAAATGTCATAGTATACTTTAGAATAAAAAGTCATAGTATGGTAAGGTATAAAAATTAATTGAATGGCAAGGCAATAGAGTCATCAATTGACTTATTGTGCATGTCTATGTGAGGAAGACGGAGTACCCACCAATGAACCACGCAGGGGCAGGGAGAACATACAAAGACCACACAGAAAGGCCCCAGGCCTGGGCCTCAAACCCAGAACCTTCTCACTGTGAGGCAATGGTTCTAACCACTGCTCTCCATGTCGCCCAAAATTATAGTAAGGTAAGGCATAAAAACATCATAGTAGGCATAAGACATAAAAATGTCATAGTAGTCATGGTGACATTTTCATGGGATTTCTCGACAGAAATTCAACTCATATTTTGATATATCCACTATTTTATGTCTATTCCTGCTAGCAACCTGACTGCTAGCCTACAGAAGACAGATGGCAGGTTTAGCTCGCTAATTAACCCTAGCTCACATGGTTAAATAACATCAGTTGACATTCTTCTGGTGACGTTAGGTACCACTGTGATAATCTCACAACGTGAGGCTTCAGATAGCCCCCACCCTTTCAGTCAATCAAATGCTAGTATGCCTAAATCGGTTGTCTTGGAGACGTAGCCTCTTGGAGGGCACATCGGAATGATCTAATATGACTTCACTCCAAACATAGTGTGAACGAGTTCACTCAAATATTGGTAGGGACAATTCTGTCCTCCCAAAATATTGGTAGGGACCTGTCCCTATTGTCCATATGCAAACCTACGCCCTTGCTCTTGGCACTGTTGTCTTACCGTCTTTCTCTTAACACCCGCTCCATCTCTATTTGTGGTTTCTGAGTTCATGTCTCAGTTAAGTTTGGCTTCTCTCTTCCCCTCTCCCCCCACATGAATTTGGA
The DNA here is from genome assembly GCF_021018895.1 of Seriola aureovittata. NCBI lineage: Eukaryota > Metazoa > Chordata > Actinopteri > Carangiformes > Carangidae > Seriola > Seriola aureovittata. The sequence goes on along the minus strand of NC_079374.1, from coordinate 9,404,675 downwards.
AAAGTGTGGTAATGCTGGTATTCCTATTTTGTTTTCCTGCCTGTGGGTTGTGGTTGGCTGGGACATGTGGCATGGGAGCATGTGGTTGGTCTTTTCATGTCAAACTGTCTCACTGAGTGCGAGGAATTACTCACACACGGTTTATTAAAGATAATTCAGAGAAGTGTGTGTATTTACTCTCCACGTAGTCTGTGCCAAAGTAAAATCACTTTTTAGATGAGTTTGTCCACTGTAAATGGTCTGCAATATCGATAGTTAGTCAGCACAGTTTTATGGATTTATGAAGTCTGGTTAATGTCCTCTACCCCTGGAGTTGAATTCTGCATTACATCCTTCATCCTGTGGTGCATCCATTTCAGGTCAGAGTTTAAGAACAAAAACACCAACCAGTACTCTACATCTGAAGTGATTTTGATAAATGCTTAAGTCATTTTTAAGCAACGTTGCAGGTACTATCTTATCAAATGTAAATATTTCCCCAGCTTTCTACGATAGTAAACTCACAAATTTGAGGTTTAAAACTGTGGGTCAGACAAAAACAAAAAGATTTGAACACATTAACTTGAGCTTAAGCAATTAATGACCCAATTTTTCCCTTTTTTTCCTGATATCTAATACCCTAAACAATCAATCGATCATTTGAGAAAATAACTGTCAGGTGTATTGATAATGAAAACATTTGTTTTTGTGGCCATACAGGTGCTTCTATAAGATGGAGGACTGGGCATAGTTGATACATCAAGTTGCAGAAATTCCTAAATTGTGTATAGAAATTATATGAAGTAAGCCTGGAGCATTTGGAGGTCCTGGGGGCAGTTGCCCAGGGGTCCCAGTAATCCAAATAATCCCAGTAATCCCATCTCTGTACACTAATTTAGGTTGGTTAGTCTGGCTCTGTGCACCTATCAGCACTACTAAAGCTCACTAATTGACCAGGTGCATGTTGTTCATTTAACCTGTACACTGAAAACTGAGGTATAAAAACAAATTGCTTTTTTAGTCAGAGTTTGGTATTGGACTATTTCTTGGTACATAAACTGGAGTCTCTTCTTGTTGCCTGGCAAATGGTACTGACCAAGGAATAGTTCAGACCCTGTAAAAAAAGCAAATTGTAGTTTTTATACTTTTGTATGGATTAAACAAAGAAACAACAAAGAAACAACAAATTATTAAATTTCAGAATTGCTGCTGGTGGATTTTATTGACAGAGCCAGACTAGTTGTTTACCAAATTTTACCCAACAAATGTGAGAGTGCATATCAATCATCTTATCTAAATCTTCGCAAGACAGCAAATAAGTGTATTTACCAAAATATTAAACCTTTAATTTGCCATAAAAGGCACTGAAGTCAAATGGAAATGAATATCAGTAAATATAAAAACAAGATTTATTGCTGGAAACATACATGATGCATCAAAAACAACTGCAGTCATGACAGATGTGGAAAAACCACTTTGAAGTAAGTTTGAACACAAAAACATAAATTATGTAATTTGCTAATGTCATTTCCACATTGAAGCTCAGTTTATTTATTTCTATTTTTACACACACACACACACACACACACACACACACACACACACAGACACGCACGCACGCACACACACACACAAACATATATATATTTCATTCTTTTATCAAATATAGGACTGCACGGGCATGAAAAATACAAAATTATTTTTTTTCTATGTGACCCCATAGAAACTCTGGGCTCAAACTTGGGTTTTCTTACAATAGATCAACAATTTGGCTTAAACTGTTTTATCTTTTACCTGTAATGTATCAAACTATCTGTGATCACTGGTATATATACTGTATTTCACACCATATACATATATGAATAAAAGTTTAATACTGTGCAAACTGCAACGGCTAATAATCCCTTAGGGCCAGCAAAAATCGACTCTGCATGTCTGTGTGTACTTGTATTTTACATAGTCAAAATGTACAATGAAAGTATGATTGGCATCTTTCTGTATACAAATGAGCAATGTGTGTGCTCACTGACATGCCAGTACTGGGAACAATTTTTACTTATTTCAAAAGCCTGAGCACACAGAATATTCAATAACAAACCCTTGATAAATAATATCATACACGTCATTACACTTTGGGAGCCAGCTTCCCAACATTTTCTCTGTAATTACTGAATATTCAACACTTTGGTTCACTTAAACTCCTGCATTCTTTTCTCTGTTGTGATATTTTTGATAAATAGAGAAATTGAGACCAATGTTACAAATGCACTCAATAGAGTTTTGCGACACCTAATAGTCCTAGAGGTTCACACGTGAGAGTAAGCCGAGTTCAAACAGACAGACCCATCTACAGTGTCCATGGTAACATGAAAGAAAGGCCCACTTCCCTTCAGGGCTAGATAGGCGTCTTCTTCTTCCTCACCACCTAAGAAGTCATCCTCCTGGACAGCTCTGTGGGGTCTTACCACTTTCCAGGTATGGGTGTGCCACATTCATACCAGCCTACATAGGTAACATGTGACTTTCCCCCAATCTCTCCAAAGCTGACCGGTTCCTGTCTCATTGCTCTGTAGAATCCTGATACAAAGACAGAAAGGATGGCATATAAAACTGCATCATCAGCATAAAAATGAATATTACAATTTGGAGGGGCAGCAATAATATTTTTTTATGTATATGATGAATAAAAGACGACCGTGAATAGATCCTTGTGGAACACCTTTAGTAACTTTAAGAGCACTTTATTTGGCACCATTTGAACCTACTACCTGGGTTTTCTCAAAGAAATAGTCAGAAAACCATTTAATGGGCTCATTTTTCTAGCAAAATATTATAATCAGCAGAATTAAATGCTTTACATAGGTCTATGAAAAGTGTTTTTGTCTTTAGAAACAATCACAGTGCACACAATGAAAGACACTGATTGTGTTATTGACCAATGCAAACTAAAATACCTAGCTTGCTTGGTAGCTCATCAGCAAACATCTGGTTGCCAGTCCGCCCATCCAGGAAGGAGTCTACAAACTGACAATGGTCCTCACCATGCCCCGTTTGATCTCCAATGTTGTAGAACTTCCCTACAGAGATGGAAGAGGCAGCTTTAAGTATTTGGCTGTTGAAAAAATCATGTCACATCACTGATCTTCTAGCATCGATTTTAGCAATTACCATCAAGGCAACATACATCAAAAAATGTAATGTTCCATGTCAAGTGTGAAACATCTGCTGAAGAGATTGTATGATACAGCTGAAAGTAGGCTATCTACTAAATGGGTCTTTTGTTGAAATTGTTTTATCACATTCTTCACTAAATGTTCCTCACTGGGTTAGGTCAATTTGAACCCTTCAGGCAGATAAAACCTTCTGGATACTGATGCCAAAAATGCACTGTTACATAACTAAAACAAGAAAGTTCCAGCATTGATGACATTGATCTAATGTCTTCCAAAGTAAGCAGCTGGTTGCTGCGCTCACGTTTCGGTGTGATTACCATTGAGCGAGTCACTCAGGTAGATCTTGTATCTGAGGGAGTTGCAGAGCTGGATCCCAACAAACTTTCGGTACCAGGTTCTCTTCACATACTGCTTTCCACTGCATTCAGAGTAGGCGTCTGCTTTAAAGGGGAACTGAGTCCAAATGGCATCTTTGCCTGTGATTAAATCATTAGAGGGTGAGGTTTAATAAGGTTCAACATTTAAAACAGTTCAACATTAGTGGAAAATATTAATAATATTTTCAAAAAGAGGACAATATTTACCTGAAACATGTTCACTCACTCGTGGATCCGCTAGAGATTTGAGAGAAAGTTACAATCAGAGCAACTTAGCACTTAGACATAGTCATGAGATATCGTGACTCATTGTGCTGGACAAACCTAGACCTACAATGTTGAGATCCAAAAGGCAGGGCTTTGATTGCATGAGGACAAGAGGACAATTATGCAAAGCTTTCCGCTCTCTGTGTTGTTTTTGTCAGTTTAAAAACACAACATTTGATCAACTGCTTTACGACTGGTGCAAATTTGACTTTGTTCATAGCACTCTGATCACCAGGTGGATGATTTATGTCTGTTACAAATGAGCCTCAGAGGACATCTGTTGAGCTGACAAGACCCTAGAGTCTTAATCAGTCACACCTCAGTGCCATGTTGAAATCATTAGACTAACAACTGCCTAACAGCCCACCCTCTGAGATTCAAAGCAATGCTAATTGCTGCCTCATAATTAGCAACATGTACGGTGGCATTAATGTGCAACTAATCAGTCTCCACTGTCAGAATAAACACTTCAGAGTTATCCACTAGTGTGACTTTAGTGGATTAGTATGTAAAACTTGCCTGATTCGGTGCTAAAAGACACAGGATCACTGGAGGGCCCTGTTCCCAGCTCATTCTTTGGCGTTACTTTGAATTCATAACTGAAATAGAATACATATTAAGAAAAAGAAAGTTCAGTTAGATACACAATAAAGGCAATAAACCAAACTTTTCAATCTGAATTACTCCCAGCTCCAGATCTGGGACGCATATTTTCATTCCTCTGACGGCTAACTATGGGTCACTCATTCTCTTTCTCACTCACACACACACACACACACACACACACACACACACACACAGCTGATGGTTATTCCACGTGCTGCGTTCAGATGTCCTGGCAAAATCTGGGACAGCAAACCCAGCCCAGGGGTGGGTTCTGGTGAATTTTGAGACTCCAGATGCCGAGATCTAATTAAAAACCCAGTGACCCTCTCCACCCATATTTCCTCAGCTTTTGTGTCACTTTGGCCATCTGCATGAGCTGCAAGAGCACAAATGACTCTGAACAAACCCTTAAAAGTAGCTCACTAATAGCTCTTCAGTGCAGTATATTACCTGTCTCTCTCTCTTGCTACAGCAACCCTTACTTATGTAATCATCCAGTAGTTCAAGCATACACTTTTCATTAAGCGATGGGTTTATTTAGACAGCCTTACAGTAATGTAAACCTTGCACTTGCTCCCAAAGTGTGCACAGTAAGAGTATCTGAACTGGAAGTCTAAAGGAAGAAACTGTAAATGGCAGGGTGTCTATCCTGTTTTTCCATGACATGATTTGTCCAACATAGTGACGTCTAAGTCACATACCTGCTCTCCGGTTTGAGATTCTCCACGGCCGTGTGTGTCTGGTTGGTCGTCAGTATGGACACCTCCTCTCCATGTGGTCCTTTTGTGGTGGATACAACTTCATACTCTGACAAAGGAGGCAGAAAAATCCTGAGGGATCTTCTAATAACACAATTTTACATTTCAGCTTTGAAACGCGACAAATAATTTAACCTCATTGCTTTGTTACCAGTTGAAAATGACAATAAAAAAGTGATTTTTGAACAGGGTGAGACATTTTGATGAGAGAGGCAGGATGAGAGATTTGGGTTTGGGTCTGACATTAAAAGGTTTAACAATTACCGCTGTCTAGTAACAGTTTTTACTAACGGTTAGGAAATCATGTGTTAATGCTTTTTTAGATCAATTATAACACTTTATCAAGTCTGGCTTATTGTGATCCATGGCCATCACTTAATTAATCTCTTGGAAAAATGTTTTATGAGTGACAGAGATTAACTGATTGTCCAATGAAGTACTCATCAAAACAAAACTAACATAACAAGATCCAGGCACCCAGATGCAATTTGAATCCTGAAGACTCACCGACATAAGGAGATTGGGAAGCTGAGAGCAAAGCCTAGTTCTGTCAGTCTTTAAAAATATTAGCATGTTTGCATGCACTATACCTCTGGTCTCATTGTCGGTTTTCTGCCAGTCAAGAATGACAAAAGACGGGCATCCCTCCACAGTAACCACAGTGACGTTAGAGGGTGGGATACGGGGAGGGCCGGTTATATTCAGATCACTGCCCTCCTCATCAGGGAAATAAGCGAGGGAGGAGGTGATAGAGCATGGCTCCTCTGGCCTCTTATCAGTCTTGTAGATCACATGGGGAGCTGTATACAGGAACAATAAAAACAGCAGTTATTAATTTATGCATGCTACCTTTTCCACCATTTTGTTTATTCATTGTTTAGTAGTGAGTAGCATTGCTACAGAGCTGACGTGAAGACTTTAAACCTGCAGTGGAGATGTAAAGGGGCTCAGATGATTTCTTACCTACAAACCGCTTCTTGCCCATGAAGTCTACCTCTGATGCTGGCAGGGGCCTGAATATGGATGAGTTTTCATATATGTCAAAACGGCTGCCTGAAAAGGAAAGAGGAGAGAGGAGTTGGAGTTCAGTTGATGTGCCAGCAGTCCCTGGCAGCTCTCGCTGTCCTCATTTTTACAGTTCTGGCCCTGGGGAACCGCCAGCAGGCCCAGCACCTGCTGTGGCCTGCATTGAGGCTTTTTGTCTGCCTCTGAATATTACAAATTTTCCTTTTCTTTCTCTTATTGTACCTGCAAGCTTAATCACCAATATATCCTGAGTATTACCAATGTGCATGTATTGACTCATACTCTCATTCATAGCTTTTTCAATCACATATTTTCTGAAGCTCACGGAGGTACTCGATTTTGTATCAAGGTATAAAAGCAGTTCCTTTGACAACACATTAAAAGTTGTGTTACTCGTACTGTTTAGTGCTGGGACAGAGGTGGTTGTTGGCGGTCTGCGCTCTTGCTTGGGCTTGGCTGTGACGAGAGGGAATGGCTTCAAGATGGCCTCCTTCTCTCCTTGTTTCAGGTCCATGGGTTTATCTGAGGACAGAGAGGAGTAGGAGGAGGAGAAGTGATCAGTTCTTCACCCTCCTCATCATCTGACTCACAGTCTCACACACAGTTGTGGTCCATCTGCTCTGGCCATCTTCACTGAGCAACTCAGTGGCCTTTTTTCCTGGCTGCTGAAAGATCAGAGATTGTTTGTTGAGTAATATCTCTTGTGTTCTTTAAAGGGGAAAAAGGTCTGCCAGAATACATCTGCTGAGACCAAAGATGCCCAGATGCTCAGAACCATGCACATATTCACACACATGAACACGCACACGGGCTGACTTATGTGAAAACAGTGAAGTCCAGAAAAAGCCTTAGCAATAAGGCAGCTGAGATATGCTGTTCCGTTATTTGCAGACAACAACTTAAGATAGTGGCTCTGAAACTGTGAGGGGTGTCGAGGCAGCTGAGACTTTTTGACCTTGTGGGAAAATGTGTAGTGGACTAAAGTTGAATAAATCATGTGGGACAAATAAACAAAAAAGGGTGTTTTCACAGTGGCAAGGCATCTGGACAACAAAACAACATGTAAAGTACAAGATCGATAGATTTTTGACGCGATGCTCATCCAGAGTCATGTCAAAGATTTCATTAAAAAAAAAAAAGAAAAGCTACAACCTGCTGTTGTACCCTGTTAGTTTAGATTGGCAGGAAGAACAGGGGAGAGCAGCTAGCCTGTCCAAACATCCATTTGCTTAATCTGTACAAGGACACAGATTAAAAGCAGGTGCTATTAAGGACTATTCCTTGGCTGGGCGCAGTGACTTCATGGAGTCTAACTCCTGGTGGTTAAGTGAATAAAGGTATTTCCCTAAATGTCAAGCTATTCCTTTACTGTGCATATTATCCTGATGAATTTAAAATACCAACTTGGGTTGTTTTGTTACTTACATCTCCAATATGGTACATAGTTGAATTAAATCGGTTTACAGAGGGGCAGGAATAAAATATTTTCTTAACTTAAGGAGTGAGCGAAACACACTTTTTTAACAAGCAGCTTAAGTCAAGTATTCCCCTTGGCTTGATGTTGTATGTATAGTTACAGTATATAGGACAAGGTGCAGCAGTATTCAGTGGTCAGTACATCCATCACTGTGCCCTCACCATGGTCACTGGGTTTCCCCACCAGGTTGGGTCTCTTGTTGACAGGAATAGGGGGACGCAGAACTGCAGGGAATCATGGGAAACAAGAGTCCATTTCAGATTAGAAAATCCAACTGAAACAGAACAGCAGGTGGTTGGCACCTAAGAGGAGATACAGAACTGAAAACAAGTGCTGTTGGTTATTTTAATAGTGCAATAATGATGAAAGAACATCAAGTTTATAGATTCATGAAGAGACATTTGTGTGTTGAATAAATGAGTGTACAAACACAGGCGTAACAAAAGCAACAATGAAGCACATAAAGCCAGGCACATTGCATGTGAAATGCTGAAAAGTCACTTTGTGAAGTGCTGCCACAAAACACTGCCATGGTCTTTAACTAATGAAAACCAGTCTGTGCTTGATAACCTTGAAACAATAAACCACTGCTTTAACCACTTTTACTAAAATCCCCAGAAGAATAACTCAGGAATTTAAAAATCCTCAGTGAATCTTAAAACAGGAAACCAAGGTATCAGGTCCAGTAAATTTTTTTCTATGATTTCAACTCCCTTGAATTAAAATTCTTTTGGATCTGATGCAGTTTGACCACCAAATTTTCAGGAAAATCCCTAGAGCACAAAAAGTACAATAAAATAACGATCAAGCCAAGCTATGAGATAAAGACCAGATCACTTTCACTCTGGACTGCTTTAATGAACAAAAGAAATGAATTGGCTTAACTGAATGGGATAAGTTATCACAGGGAAGAGCAGGGCTTTTGGATGAAAACACCTTTGTGACAAACTGTCAAACTCTTATTTCTCAATGTGAGGGTTCTGCCATGATTTAATTCTGTTGAACAAGCATAATCTTCCTTAATCTTTGTTGTGATATCTTAGAGGAGGTAGAGAAGCTCTGGAAGGCTTGACTCATTAAATATCTGTTACACGTTGTATTCGCTTAGTGATATTCCATTTTAAGTGAAGGGTTCATTTCCAGAGCATCCACTCCCCTCAACATTTGTCATTTTCTTATCTCAAAGATTCATTATTGGTCATTCTGTTGACAAGATTCTGTAACTGACTGATCGTTGATGCCAAAACACCCCAAAAACATTTCTTTTGGATTCGTTTCCTCCTCTCTGGAGCTGACCTTCCCCTTGTCGGCATAAGTAAGTGATCTTTGGCATCTCCTCCCTAGAGAAAAGAGCTGAGGCTATCAAGACAAACTGAAACATCTGCACTAATACACTTGAGTAGAGCCTCTGATTCATACATGGCAAAACTGACAGCTAATGGCAATCATATGCTCATATATAAAGTCACACAATAGGTTGATGAAGTGTAAATGCCAGCCACAAAATACACAAATACATAAGACAGAGGTACGTGAAGTATGAAGAACTGACAGCTCAAAAGGGTGATGTCATGGTTAACTGGGCAGGGAATGAAAACACAGCATTTTGATGTAATGTGATAAGATGGGATGTCAACAATATGTATGTCTCCGATGTATATAAAAGATTCTAGTCAGGGTACGACAGTTTCTTTTTTTTGCCGTCTCGCAATAAACTACTCAAACAGCAGGCAGGGCCTGTGCTCTGTGATTTAAAACAGCAGCAAGTGGTGTGAGTGTGGTTTTTGTCAGAAAACTTCATCCCCAGGGCGAGAGTGTGAAAATATATGCGATCAAGACAGATTATTATATATATTATACCAGTACCGCATTGCAATGCAATATAGTACCGCACTCAGATTTCTCAGATGGACACTGTCCTTTACACACGGCAGTCCACTACAAGCAGAGCCTTGAAACTATTTCAAGTTGAAATGCCAATGTGAAACAGAGCTCTATAAAACTGTCGAGGACGCACTCTAATTCACGTTTGCCAGAAGCACATTCTGTGCCTGCGCTTGTGTATAATACAAAGTTGCAGAGTGCTGTTTGGAATAAGTAGTAATAATTTAGTTGCATGTTATTTACCTCATGGAGGCAGGAAAGTAAACTATATGAAGATTACATCTTCACTAGGGAGTTTTGTGCTTGGATGTGTGTGCAGGGTGGCAGGCAAAAAAAAAAACTATTCTTTTCTGTAGAGTTGCTTCCAGAGAGCCTTGCGACTCCTTGAAGACCTCTGAAACTGTCCAAGTTTCCAGAAATAACACACACCAGCTGTGACATGGGACTGAAGCACAACCTGTCTTCACAACTCCCAACAACGAGGAGTGAGCAGAGCGTCACAATTAATAAGATGTGGTGGTTTGCATTACTACTTGAGATGGAGTCGATTACTCTAATTAACTGAGCCTGTCTGGCTGAATGGAAACAATGTGATTGACCAAAAAAAGGGGCAAACCACAGTCACTTTTCATGAGAAGCAGGCTAAAGCTATTCTCAGACTAATTCAAACTATTTCCTGATTATAGGTCCATATGTGCGGTAGTAATGTGGAGAGGAAAGGTGTATACCAAAATTAGAATGATATAGAGCTTCAGTCTCAGTCAAGTATAAGCTACTGGGACTATACATATTGGACAACACAGACAACAGACACAAAACATCACACTGACAGACAAGTTGAAAAATCACAGAGCATGAGAGGATTGTAACAAAAGCACAGATCAACGTGACTTGTGTGGGACGGGACATAACAGTGCCTCTTAGGTTAGTGAATGGGGAACACGGAAAAGGTGATCATCTTGGTTTGTCTTTACCAGGATTTTCTTTGGACCACACCACAGGTTTAGGAAGAGCATTGCCCCTATGATGCGCCCCATCGGCTGCTGGAGGGAGAAAAAGGTCCGTTATAAAATGCTTTGTGTCAGAGGAAAGTCAGAAGGAAAAAATGCCTTTTGTCTTTCTGTCTCACCATGTATTTTCTTACTTTTCTTACTGTTCAATGTTAGCAACAATAAAGCTTGAGAATTGTTTGTGTTTTCAACCTGTTTTTACAGATGTTCTGGATATACAAATGGACTATTTCTTGACATTTCTGACTTTCTGTTCTTCTGTAACTCTTTGGGGAGTTTGTGAGTGTGTTGAGAGAGGAAGAGAAACAGAGAAAAAGAGAGACTGGCTGCAGCGGCTGTACTGTGTGCACAGTGCTTGGCTTGGCATGGTTGGTGTAAAATGTGGTGTGTCCTGGCCAGTGCTGTGGCTAAACTTCCCGCCCGGCCAGCATGAGGGACTGTAAATCATGTTAACGATCCTGACCCCCGAGACGCTACTACTGCTTGTGGTAAAGGTGTGAAATACACACCAAGCACATGTGGCACAGCGTGGAGAACATATGGACTGTGAGAGGAGGTGAAGCAGAAGATAGAGCTAGTGAAAGAGAAAGGCACAAGCATTTAAATGTCTATTGTATGCATTCAAACACAGATCATGTGCTAAATCAAGAGGCATGAGTTTGTTTGTCTTCTCCTGTGGATGCACAGCTGCAGACAAGAGCGTGAGTGAGTGCTGACAGGAGAGGATGACCTGAGGTAGTTGCTTGGGAAGAGGGAATTAGAGGAAGGGAAGTGAGGACTCCATTACCCCCAGGTGTGCTGGAGCTGTGAGAAGAGGTGAATGTCTTGGATGGAGAGATTGGTCTGACACCAACACGAGTGGAATGAGTAGGAACCCGTGTGGTGTTTCTTCCTGCTGCAGGAACTGATGAGTTAATGGGAGAACGAGGATCTTCAGCAATGGATGATCTGAGGATGCCAGTACCTACGTATGCAGAAAGGCAATTGTGGATGTTAGGTTAAGGATGATCCTCTTCAGAGTTTGACAGCTTTACCTAAATGGAATAAATGATAGAGCAAATCAGTGAAAAAGAATGTAGAGGAGTGGACAATGAATGAAATGACAGTGAGGAATAAATGAGATCAAAAGTTAGCCAGACTGGTCTGGTTGTGAGTGGGCAGGGGTGAGGTGACTGTGCTGGACTGAAAATGGAGGCACATATGGAGGCAGGGGTAATGGATTGGGTGGGGTGTGTAGGGTGGTAGAATGGAGATGGAGATGGGGAAGCAGTGGTATCATCCAGTGGTTTGAAGTACAACTGAAAGCACTGGGCTTCCATGTGGCTTGACAAAAAAGCAGAGATGGTAATGCGACAAACATGTCATGGTGTTTACCATGATTGTTACTACCGGCTTTCTCTGTAGCCAGGGCAGGTCTTGGGAGAGGCTTGCCCTCTTCTGGTGGACTAGGAGCTGTATGAAAGAGAACTCACTTTTTAATCTAAGATAAAAATGTATATGAAAATATTTTTTACTTTTAAAGGGGGCATATCCTACCCTTTGTTAAAACACAAGGAGATGATTTTTTAAATGAGGTTTTAAATCAATGCAGCTAGAAAGGGTGTTTGTTTTGGTCATGATATCCATGAAGAGTAAACGCTTACATCTACTCAGACGATTCTGAACTCTGGAGGACCACCTTATGTCACAAGTGTATATGAGCTCAGTTTGTTTTACCAAGTGAGAACATTTAATCATGTTTTGGAGTAGTTTCTAAATATAAAATCTATTGGATGGGGATATATTTTTACCAATTAATTGAGATTACCTGAAAAGCTGTGGAATTTATTAACCGGATTCTGACAATAACTATCTGATTTTGTATTCTGCAAAAAGTTCAAATTCAACTGAAATTTCAATCAATATGCCCCTTTTAAAATGTAATTTGAGATAAGGTCTTAATGCTCAATTTGCTTATGGCAAAATGTAGGGTCTTTACCCGTAGGAACTGTCTGCCTTGGGGTGACCTTGGTGGGATCAGAGTAGGTCCTGGTCTGAGACTGAAATGGAAGCCCAGGTTGAGGTTGTGGTTGGGGCCTAGATGCAGGGTGTGGCTTGGGTAGATGTTCAGGCTGGGATTGAGTCTGGGTCTTTGGAGGAGGATGTGGTTGTGGACTGGGTTGAGAATGAGGTATGGGTTGGGTCTGGATCTTTGTTAGAGGCTGTGATTGGGGCTGTGTCTGTGTTTTTGGCTGGGTTTGTTGTTGGTCCCTGGTTTGGGCCTTTGGTTGAAGTTTTGGTTGCCTTTTTGGTTGAGGCTTTTGTTGCTTTTCTGATTGAGGTTGTGGTTGAGCTTTTGGTTGCTTTTTTGGCTGTGGTGGTTGAGGCTTTGGCTGTATTTTTGGCTGAGGTGGTGATTGGGGCCTGGGTTTGCCCTTTGGCTGAGGCTGTGTTTTGGGCTTGGTTTGGTCCTTGGGTTGAGCCTGCGTCTCAGGCTTGGGTTGGGAAAAAAATATCTTTGGTTTAGATGTTGGCTCAGCCTGAGGCTGCTGCTTGATGTTTAGCTGATACTGTGTGTTGGTCTTTTGTTGAGGCCGTGTTTGGGTTTGTGGCTGAGCTGTAGAATGAGATTGCGGTTCAGGTTGGGGCTGGATATGAATTTTTGGCAGTGCTTGCTGGGTATAAGGTATTGGCTGGGGTGTTATTTGAGGTGTGTGATGATGTACCATAGGTGTGGACTGAGGAGTTGGTTGAATTTGTGATCGAAGCTGGATCTGGGTCTTTAGTTGAGCTTGTGTTTGATGCTGGGCCAGGTGTTTGGGCTGGGGTGTTGGCTGAGGATCAGCCTGGAGCTGGGTTGTGGTTTGAGGCTGGGATTGGAGATGTGGCTTTGGCTGAGATTGTGACTGAAGCTGGGTGTGGAGTTTCGGCTGGGGTGGTGCTTGGGGTTGTGTTTGACTTAGGGTTTGGGGTATGGGCTGAGGTGTTGTTTGAGGTTGGGTTTGAGGTTGAATCTGGGCTATGAGCTGGGAATTTGGTTGGGGTTGTGGTTGGGTCTGGGGTACAGGCTTGGATGTTGGTTCTGGTTTGGTCTGGGGTACAGGCTGGGATGGTGGATGGGGTTGTGGTTGAGATTGAGCCTGGGGTATGAGCTGCGATCTTGGTCGTGCTGGCGGTTTAGTCTGGGGTATGCGCTGCAATTTTGGTCGTGCTGGAGGTTGAGTCTGCGGTATGAGCTGGGATGTTGGTTGGGGTTGTGGTTGGGTCTGGGGTACAGGCTCAGATGTTGGTTTGGGTTCTGATTGGATCTTGGGTATGGGCTGAGATATTGGTTGTGGTTGAGTCTGGGGTATGAGCTGGGATGGTGGTTGTGGTTGTGGATGGGTCTGGGGTACGGGATCGGATGTAGGTAGAGGTTGTGGTTCGGACTTGGGTATCGGCTGAGATTTTGGTTTGGGTCGTGGTTGGGTGTTAAGTATGGGCTGATATCTTGGTCCAGGTTGTGGTTGTGTCTGGGGTTTGGGCTGGGATGTTAATTGGGGTTGTGATTTTGGGAGTTTGGGAGATGGGGAATAGGGTTTTGGTTGAGGTTGAGCCTTCCCATGGGGCTTTAGTTGAGGTTGTTGGGGTTGGAGTTGCGGGTTTGGTAAAGGCTGTGAGAGGGGCTTTTGTCGTGGTTGACTCAGAGGGTGCCCTCCATGTTTATCCGCATTTGTCTGGAGGAAAGGCACAGACGCCATGGTGGGTGTAATGTGTGGTGGAGGGTGGAGCTTGGAAGCTAATGGGATTTCCAGGAAAGGAGGCAAGACAGATCTGGAGAGGTCTCCTCCTCCTCCTGGGTTGTCTAAGAGAGAGAAAATATGGCCATTAAGCCACAACACTGTGATGTAAAATATAATATTGTGAGTGAAAGGATCCTTTACAAAATGAAACTAAACAAAATATTATTTTATTATCTAGAAAATTATGAAAACAAGACAAAGACAGTTTGGGAACAGCTGAAATTTAGATCAGCAGAAGTGCCAACAGCTACTGGCCCAAGAACTCACAGAGCTGATCTTGGACTGAAGCACAGGTTAAACAATAACTCACAACTGGCAAGAGTCTGATAGAGGGGGTCCAATTTCAAAGGCAGACAGACCATATGGAGGTATTTGCAATGTAACAGCCGTGTTACTACAGACAGACTCAGCTACCATGGCCAGGATGCTTGTGAGTGACAGCCATCCAAATCCATTGGCTGTGCCTCTAAGATACTATAACACATAAGGGTTTTATAGTTGGCGATTGATCGCTTGCTGTGATTTTGATGGACTATTCTAAATTGTTGATTGATTGTTCAATCTGATCAGGTATTCACCTCAGCGAGAGAGAATCACAGAGAAAAAGGAAGGAAGAAAATAAGAACATAAGAGTAGATAACAGGGTATTCCAGGCATTTGGAGCCTCTTCTCAATTTAATGCAATGTAATGTCTAAAATACCTCTCTTTATTGCCCACCAGCATTTGTACAGGCAAGACAAGTTTGATAAGAACCAAGGTTACTTGAGAATATAATAGCAGAAACATTTTGGAGAAGGGGACACAGGAAAACAGGGTAATACAGGTTCAAGAAAAGAAGACGACATTCTGATATTCCACTGAAGTTCCTGCTGGAGAGAGGGATGTCTAGTGCATGCAGTTTTCTCATGCAGACTACACACCAATGCCTGCGTTGCATTGAATGCAAAAGCTTCAGGTTTGTAGTCAGCAAAACTCTCGAATGATTTTACTGAAAATACTAAAAGAAATATGATGGATTTATAAGTGGCAAAGAAATGAGAAGCAGATACAGGACAATTAAGAAAGACAATGAGTATATTTGAGATATGACTGATCTCAAAATAGCACCCAACAAGGTTCTCAGAGCTGGCTAAAAGTCAACTCTTTCTCAAGGACTGGGAATGGTCCTCAACAGTGCTGTTGGCTAGTGGGCTTGTGCAAAAGATTTCCGATTCAAGTCATTTCCTGTGATTAAATTGTGTAGATTATAATGTGCAAATCAGTCATTGTAAAAATAACTGAAAAAACAGATCATTAAAACCATCATTAAGACTCCTTTCAAGCTTTCTTGTTCTAATAAAATGCCATGCAGCCAAGGCCACCTATCTTGCGCTGATTGCAACCTAAATAGCTGACAACATCAGCTGGTTTCCACTGGGAGGGCTGAGCTACTGTACTTACTCATAGCATGCCACTCTCGCTCATGCAGCTAATTACGAAGAACACTGTAAAGCACTGACAGCCTCTCAATTACAGTCCACTAAGTCTATGATTGCAGCCGCAATGAGAGCCGTGAAGCTTTTTCAAAGAGAACTATGATTCACTGTTTACCGATTGGCTGTTTGGTGACCACAGGCAGTGTGGGTCCAGGGGTCGACAGAGATTCCTGTTTAGTAGTTGTGGTTGGAGCTGAGAAATATATTGTATGTTAACAGACCTTGGAGAGAAGTTATCACTCCCATAGAATGTACAAAAAAATAGTTCATGTACAGTAAACAATGAGCTGTAATTTCCAGCAGGATAGTAATAAAAAAGTCAAGTGCAATGGTCAGACGTAGGGTCAAGAGTTTTTTTCTGACCGTTGAACTCTGTTTTAGGTCAGAAAAGTCATTACCAAGAGTTGTCTTTGGGGCTATGTTCCGTGAGACGGGCAGTCTGCCCTGGGTCTTGTTATGGAAAACTGACAAAGACAAAGGAGAAAAGATTAAAGTCAAAGAGTCAACTTAAGATGCCTTCAAAGTCCAAAAAAAGGTAAAGGAATTATGTTAATGCATTTATATTTCTTGGTTCCAACAAGATCCATGGCAGGCATGTTAAGAACAATATGGTTAAATAAACAATCATCTGCCACTAGGGGGCAGCAGAAACAAGCTGTGAACACAACTCTAATACTGTCCAGTATATTGTCACATTTTAAGGTGATATTGAACTTGTTAGCAAACAGTTGCATATTTCCACATCCAGCAATTACAGAGTAACAAACATTTACTTGAAATTGTGTTTCTGTCTACCTGGTGAATGTACAGTGGAGTCCAAAAGTCTGAGACCACTTTCCCATGAATGAGAAAGTCATACTTTATATTCACTCTCATTTTAGCACTTTTTCAGGGCTTCGCTAACTCCTGGAGGAACATCCAGCTCTTCAACTGCTAAAAGCTTTTTCACCAACTGCTGGGCAGGTACTGTACTGTGGGTGTGTGGAGCTTTTTTTTGCTGAAAACAGCTGCCTGCTGGGGTGAGAGTGAATCAAACAGAAAAGATATGGGCCGTAAAACCAAAACAGAAGTTTTAACTATGGAGCTGAGGGAAACTACTGAGCAGGGTGATAATTGCCTTTGGGCTCATCCCTATGAGCGACCATCATTGCATTACACTGTCAGATTTGTTTGATCCATTGTTGATTGTAGCTGCATTAAATCTCTGGTAAAGTAGGATGTCTCACTAATGCAAAATAGCTGTTATATAGCTTGTTATAGACTTGGTTGTGTTTATTGTCTATATACTGTATGTCTGTATATTGGCCTTCATATAATAATACGATCTGAAACAAATCTTGATTTCTTTAGCATAATATTTTATGCAAAGCCTATCATCATGGACACACAGTTTAAAAAAAACTTTACTGTACTTGGCATCTGCAATAAACCCGCAAAATCAAAATTGTGAATTTAAAAAAGGGCGAAGTGAAAATAATGAGGTTCTGTCTGTAAAAAAATAATAATCAGAGTTCTAGTTAAAATTCTTCCAGTGCTGAGTCTTAAAGCAGGGGTCAGTAAGAAGGGCTGAAACAGACATTTCTGAGCAGTGATAAATCATAAATGTTCTGCTGCTGTATTAAAAAGTATTCAGTGGGTTTGACCAAAGCAACGCAACCAAAGCAGTGTGTTCCTGTTGGCTTACCATGGCGAGAAGCAAAGGGGAAGGAGTCTGGACCTGGCGTTAAAGGTTTCTGGTGGGTGACAGACAAGAAGACAAGGGGAAGAACTGGTCATTAGTCATAGTAATGAATGCAACAAGTCCAAAATCCTCAATTTCATCTCTTTTTCTCTTTGTTGCCTAACTCTTAGGCCCTCGACTCCATGTCGAATTGGTGATGTCTCCGGTGAGAAGCTTGTTATTCAAAGTTTCCTTCTAGAAAGGCAAGTGTTGCGACTGATTCTCAACAGCTGTGATGTTTTATGGGTTTGGGGCCAGGAGCACGTGACACAGCAGCCATGCCCTGTCAGAAAATCAATGCCACCTTTCCCCTTTCAACTCATTTCCACGTCGTTATCCTTCCTCTCCTGTCCCTCCGTCTAATCTCCCTTTTTTCCTCTCTTTTATTCTACTCCAGAAGTTAGCTAGCTACAAACTGTTCTCTTGGCTTGGCCAGACCTGGCTGCACTGATGCTGTTTCCATTGAGCAGTTGGATGGAAAATTAATGAGGCAAACAAGCCTGAGAATAGCATAAGCTCACTAAAGTGCACAAAACAGACTCCAAAGTATACTGCATGTTCCAAATACACACCCTGTTCCCAAAAATATTTATTTTGAATAGAGGAAGTGTACCTGTGCAGTCTCACTTCCCTCAGTTTATTACACTTATTTCATTTAGCACATAACTATTACCACCTGTATCCACATATTAATACAATAAGATTCTAATGTAACATGTCATAAGATTAGTTGTAATGCCCTGGTAAGAAATTTTAAAAAGTGTGTCCAATACATACCACAGGAGTGAGAGGCCGTTTAAAGATTTTCCTGATGGCCTTCTCTAGAAACACAAGAGAAAATTCAGTAAAGTCAGTAAAGTGGAACTAAAGTCAAATAAAACCATATTTCAAACATACTTTGCTCAAGATGTGTATTAATCTTAGAACAAGATAGTTTTGATTCAGTAACACTGTCTGATATCTCAGTGTCTCAGGGATTATACTGCGTATATACATGATGTCACGATGGTCACTAGCACTGACTAAGCATCGGTGAACACTTAGTCAGCATTGGCCATTATGTATTCACTTGACTGACTGAACAAACAGATTTTTACACAGGAAAAGTCATGCAGAAATGTTTAGACTATTACAACTAGACAGAACAGAAACAACATGAAGTGATGCTCTACACCAGTGACTAACAAAGCACAGGATTTTCCTAATGAAACATGTAATAAAATCAAAATATTTTGTGGCCACAGGCAACCAGAAATCCTCCTGACCAAATGATAAATCTGGCTGAAAATAGAAGGGGCCCTTCCTGCTTTGACCCAAAAATAACAGCAAGACTTCCAGCATTTTCTCACACTAATTATCAAGCTGTGCTTCCATTTATGATGATTAAATACCACATTAAAGCACTGACAACTACCCCACTATCAAAAATGTTCTGCTTTTATTCTGAAGAACAGAAGAACATATAGGAAATATTTTTGTTGTTGATGAAACCCACCTTTACTCTTTTTTCTCAAAAACTATATATACACTCTACCATATATGCATATACATTGATGAGCCATACCATCATGACCACTGCTGCTTCTTAAGTCCATGCCTCAGCTTCAAACCGCTGAGGCATGGACTCTACAAGACCTCTGAAGGTGCCCTGTGTTATCTGGCGCCAAGTTGTAAGTTGAGAGGCGGAGCTGCCACAGATCAGACTTGCTCCAGCACATCCCTGTCACACCTTGGGCCACTGTTGATAGGTACTCACCACTGCTGACCAGGAGCACCACACGACTTTGATGTTTCACAGTCATCTGGCCATAACAATTTGGCCCTTGTCAAAGTCACTCGGGTCTTGCTCATTTCTCACTTACCGCCTTGAGACAAAACATCACTGATCCTAATGGCCTTTAGTTTTACAGGATACTAGGTTGTTTTCCCTGTGATATTATTCCCCTCTCCATTCATAGCAAATGGTAGCTTGGCCACTCAAACGGGGTGAGGGGATTGTGTAAAGAAAACTGACATCAAACATACCCTCAATGCCCCCCCTGCTAATGTTGTGAATGACCGGCTTGCTCCACGTTCCAGTAGTGTCCTTAGAGCTGGGCTGGACACCAAACTCATACACTGTGTTGGGCTTCAGATTGTCAATAACCGTGTCACTCGTTGGGCAGGTCTGGTAGTTCCATTTCCTGTTCCTCTCACGATAACGCACTGTATAGTGTCTGAGACAAAGACAAAGGACAAGAGATGCTGAGAAGATGCTGTGTAGTGTATTACTGTATATTACTGCCAGAGTATGAACCGCACAGTTACTGTATAATGTCCTGATGCTGGGACAGAAATCTTCTACCCCACCCACAAAATGACTAGTGTGTATGCCTCTATGTCTTCATTCAGATTTATTCCACAAGGCGAGATGAGACCAAGCTTTTCATATAAATACAGTGAATTATTTTAGAGCAGGAAAACTGGGTCACATTCAGTAAACTGTGTTATGTGGATGAACTTCACCTTTTCACCATCTGTTTCTATGCTTACCAAATGTACAATACAGCCAGGGTACATGAAGTGAAAAGGCTGAAAAATTTCCATGCACACGTGCATCTGTACTCTGTGGCATGACGTGTGTGTGGGTGTGTTAGTGTGAAAGCTCACCCATCCTCCAGACATTCATTCATGATGTTGCCTTCATAAGGGGTTTTCAGCAGTGTCCCCCAGGATAAGAGGACTGAAGTGGGTGTCACCGACCCAATGACTAAGTGTAGCGGCTTCTCCAGGTTCACTTTACCTGAGAATGAATGGACGCATCTTATACATGTATACATGTCCATCTTAATGCAAGTCACTTTGATGGGGATTTTGTTCCAGTAAAATTCTTGTACAAGCCTTACCTGTGCACTGCTTTTTCACCTCATTGGTTGGGATGGGCTGAACAGCAATGAGGTACTTGGGCTCAGCATCTAAAAATAGAAGAACAAACTAGAAGATAGTTACTCTGTAGATCCTGAGCATGCGCACTTGTCTCCCTTTCAGCTGTGACTGAAAAGGTCAAGATACAGTTAACATAAAACAAGGCAAAACACACAACAGCGTTTCTTACCAAACTCAGTCTCATATGGCTGCCCATTCTCAGGAAGTTGAATGAACTGTTTGGAGAACATGCTGCTGCCGTAGCCCAGGATGTAGCCCTCAAGCTTGGTGTCAGCGTTGGGACGCAAGAACTTCATCACGATGGTATCTCCTGTGACGCTGATGCGAACTTTCATGTTCTGACGTCGCACTGGTGAGGCAAGAGAACACACCGTTGTCCCATTTAATTTCCAAATATTTTCTGGACATTAGGCAATAGAAAAGGAGGCTGTGCCCACTGAAGTCCAATGGAACTATTTAATGATAAAATGCTTTCAGTCACTGAAGGCCGAATAATTGCCCGGAGGAGTTTCAGAGCTTCTAATGACATCAAATACAGCACACCTGTGTTTTTTCATGCAAGTATCCATAGGAAATGCAGTTTAATATCATAGTTCCTAAGTTCAATATACATAGGAAATGCCACAAATACAACATGACAAAAAATTGGGATAAATTAACTCAGATCAGCAAATCAAAATCCAAAACCCTCAAACAATCTTCTTTCTCTTGAATGGAAAGCTTGCAAGAAAGAGTTAGGAGTTTCATACATGTTTTCTAACAACCTGCACCTTTCCAGATTCAACACTTCTCACAGTCTGTTCTCCATCATTTCACAGGTACACTCTAGGAGTACATTCAGTCAAATTGGATTTGCTGCTGGTTTAAGTTTTGCGGAGGTGTAAGTTTTACTGAGAGCTAATAATGGTGATTTTATTAAGAAAGCACAATGCTAGAAGAAGTACGTAAAAACACTTTTTATTGAGAGCTTTCTAACCGAGTGAGAACATTACTTTTATATAGAGAACAAACATTAAGGGTCTGCCGCCTACAAGCATCACTGTGTATGCTGCAGCTTCTATATGATCTGTAAGTGGGTGCAAGACATGCGTCTGCTGTCAGAAGTGGCTTTTGAAATGGATATCCTGTTCCTGTAAATCTGAATCTGTGAGCATGTGCTATTAAAACTTGAGGTCAGAAAGGCAACGTTAAGCTTGTGTTGAGTTCATAAGACCGTGGTTTGAGAATACATGCACAGACAATATTCTTTCTCTTTGTCTCTCACATTCACACACGCACACACTGATGTCACTTTACAGGAAACTGCACATTTTCTGCCAGACGTGACTTCTACAGAATACAGTCCTAATCAGCAGAGCCTCCATGGGGACAGATATCAGATGAGGACAGGCATCACAGGGTGGATTGCAAAGCTGAGGATTTAAAAAGGCTCATTCATCGACAACAAACAACAGAAAGATGACATATTTTTGAGACTGTTTATATTTCTATTAGTGGTGTTAATGGTCTTTTATGGGTTTAGAATCGCCCTGTGTTCCAATTTCCAGAGGGGGGTTAAGATTTTTGTAAAGTTCAGACTTTAACATTTTTCTTATTACTCAGTTTCGGCAGCATCTCTGCCAAAGGCAGGCTGAGGGATGATAGTCTTCATTCATCACAGCTCTGTATGCCATTTAAGTGATGAACTGCAGTCATTGCCAACTAACCAAACCCAAACATTCTTCCCTGTAATTACAGCTAAACTGAATTGATCTTTGAGTCTGCATGATAGTGAAGCACGCCATAGCTAGTCAACAGACAAGCAACTCTTAAATCTCTGCAAACACAATGCATGCAAGAATTTGTTTATTTTTTTCTCTCATTACTTGCCTCTGCCATGTGTCCTTTGAAACTAGCCAAGAATTGGGTATGCAAACAATTAGCCAGTTTGTAACAGGCATGCATGCATCAGAAAACACAGATGAATGCAGCTGGGCCAGAAGTGCGACTGACAGTTGGCTTGTGCACATGCAAAACAATAAATAGCACCAGTGAATACTTGATGATACGGGATGATAAATAGTGACCATTAGTGATAGAAAGATAGACAGGTTTGTTAAATGAAACCTGCTTATTTTATTGTGTTTCTGCTTTTTAGAATCGGGAGGAATCCAATAAATTAAATCATATTTCCATCTCCCCTGTTTCTATCATTTTTATACCACAGTGGAAATTACAAATGAGTCTATGGGGGCTTAAAACTCCACCTCCTATAGGCTACAAGGCTTAAAACAAAGGACTTTCTGCCTGGATTATGACTTGTACTATATTTCTCCACAGCACATGTCCTTGGCTCAGATTAACGCTTCATAGCATTAAATGAAATAGTGGAACTTTTCATAAGGAATGATTCCAGCAGCTGCCAGATGCCAGAACAGACACTGACAGTGGAAGAGGGGGAAGCCCTGGATTTGAAAAATACCCTCATGCATTTCCAGCTATGTGTTCCCTATCAAAACTGCATTTGTTTTGATTTTCTCATCAATATTTCCAATAAAACATGAGTGAGACTGGTTTCAGAGGGAGAGGGGAGAGTGTATGTAACATTAGGAAACTTTTGGCAGCATGTTTTAAACTCCAGTACAAGCAAACACTGGCTCGGTCCCACGACAGCCCATCCAAGGCCCGGCCATTTGGCCCACACACCATTTAGGGACTGTTAAGACTTATCAGTATTTCCAGAGTAGAATGAATAAAGCTTTAGGAACAGATCCAGTCACAGACCTGGTGATCAATCAACTACGGTACAGAGGAAAATGACTGACATTTTTCTAATCAGAAAAAAACTGCTAGGCCACAAAGTCATGTTGTAAGTTTTTGTGACGATGAAATGTGAAGAAAATAATGAAAAAACAATTTGAATTTGAATTCTTCATGAGGGCAGTTCTGCTGGTGACTCTGACCCTGTCAAACACATGAGATCACTGAAGAGTTACAACCTCAATAAAAGACTTGCAACTAAAGTATAATTAAATCCACAGTCCTTCCCTTTATAGCTACGGATGGACGACTGAAAAGGTCTGCTAGGCAGAACAGAGCTTCTGTTTGAAGTTGTTAACATTTCTTGTTGGAAAGTCGATGCAACGACTATGAGAAAACACTAAACGAATACAAAGAGACGTGTAAAAGGAAAGCAGGAGACAGCAAAATGTGCACAAAGAAAAACATCTACTAAGAGATGTAAAACTACACAAAAAGCTATACCAATGAGACGCTAAATGACAAGACCCAAAAAAGATGCAAAACGGGGACTAAGAGACACATAATGCCCACCAACAAACTTAAAACAACCACACTGAGACCTAAATAAAAAAACTACATAGAGAGACAAAATGGTTTGCAGTCCTTTTGTGTCCGTATCAATCTGGTGTCTTTTTTTTTTTTTTTTTTTTACATGTCTGTGCCCAGGGGCCCATCGTCTCATAATCCATCAATGTTAACAACTAATCTACCACAGGGAAATATTTACAGCAGCAGAAAAATATGCCACTATGCCATAATACAGGGAAAGAATAAATCTGTGTTTTAATAGTTCAACTTTATGTTATGAGGAGTTGGTGACAGATTTTGGAGACAGCTTCACAAAACAGTGCCATTCACAATGGGGATGACAATCTATTTTATTAAATACTGTAATCTCACAGTGAAGACTAATCCCTTCAATTAAAACATCATGACACACAGTCTATCCCCCTCGAGCAGAAAGCATGACTAATTCATAAATTACTATACAAGCCGATCCATCATAATTCTGGCAGTCAGCCAATAAACACATCAGATTATGCAATAAACAAATGCCACATCGTTCAATAAACATTTCACCATTGTATTCATCCTGTTTTGGACAAATAGCCAGACAATGTAATCCTGCTGGCCTGAAAAAGAGAAACACCCTGAAACTGGAAACTCAATCTTGGCTGAGCGGAGAGGTCTATCTTGGCTCATCAGCAGTGATGGATGATCCTCCGGGAAAGGGACTAGGTTAATGGGGTTGTCAGGATAACACGCTCTCTTCATATTTTCATATTTTCTTCATATATTTTAAGCACATTCTGTGTTTAAAAATAAATATTCCAATGTGCATCTGTACAGTATGTGCACTTTGGGCATCAACACATCCTGATTTACAGTCTGACATTATCAAACCATAGATTTCCACCATCGGCAGCTCTCTCGTGCTCCACTGTCTCTCTCTCCTCTCTGGGATCAGATGTGGAGAAGGACTGCAGTAGAGTAAACACTTTGAGAATAAATTCACTGAGATCATCTCAAGACTTTCCGACGAGGCTGATGTGTAAACTAATGAACTATAAATATCTGTAGCAAAACCTCAAAAAAAAAAAAAAAAAAAAAAAAAATACAAGGCTTGTATTGTTTTCACAATATGCAATGGAAAAGAACCTTTTCTGCTCTTTGTTGAAATTAAATCTGGTAGTTTTGGTGGATGGAAGTGACACAGTAATGAAGTCATGTCAGTTAGGCTTGAGCAGCTGGACATTGCAGCTGAGCTGTACAGACTGTAAATCCCTCTGAGCAAATGAGGCTCTCTAGATTGGGGAAATATATTGCTCAACAACCCCCATGTATTACACACTTACATATCCATAGAATCAATTTAATTCACTGTAGATGACACCCTTCCCACCACACTTACATACACACACACACACACAAACACACAATATCATGCCTTTGCATGCACGATGCCCTGAGTCAGAGTGATTTTACGCAGCTCTGGTGTACAGTATTTCAGCCTCTCAAGTTTCTGTCTTGGAAGAGAAGAGATGGAGTGGATAACTTGGCTTCCTGCACAGCAAAGACAGAGACAGATGTTTTATGGCCTTTGGTAAAACAGGCACCTTCATTTAAGGCAATAAAGTGTGAAAATCTCTCTGAGCCTTGTGCCAGCCTGATCAGCAAGGGTTTGAAATAAGTTGGTGAGCAAACGAGCTGCAATGACATATATTGGCTCTAATGGGAATAACCTGAGCCTGCAGACTGGGGTAACTCAGCCCTCTGAATATCTATTGTAATTCACCTGGAGCCTCTTTGATCCCATCCTTCTCTGGAACAATCACATCTCTTGGGCTCACAAGAGGCCTCACCTTGTGCCCCAAGCGGGAAAGAGCCGTGTCTGGGATTGTACTCCCACATTTTCCCCCCTGCCTTGGCTGCTTCCATGCAGGTCTCTCTGGTCTCACTCTATATATCCCCCCTGACAGATTCAACGGAGCAACAGCTGTTTTCCTTTCCCCTGTGGCATTACTCCATCCCATCCTTCCCCTCCTTCACTCAATCTCTGCTGTCCTTTATGTGTCACCAGCCATCTTTCCATCAACCTGATCCTATTTCAACTTCCTAAAGTGCTTTGAATTCATCTGTCTTGTCCTCTAATCTCCATTGCTTTCCACTTTCCTTTCATATTTCCCTCTCATTAATGTGTACAGGACATGAGGCCATGTTCTTTCTTGCTCAGCTGCAGTTTCTACATCATATATTATCCTGAAGTGAGTTAGTGCCAAATAATGTCTTGCATTACAAGAGATTCAACTCATTCTGAAGTGCAGATCATCAAACAGTGCAACTCTGACACCAGCATATTATGCATAATATCTATGACACAATAAAGCAAACACACTTTTTGCATAACATGTTTCCTTCTAAAACCATGTGCTGATCCAAGAGGAACAGAGATATGGACATTTAACTCTCCTCCCAGAGCAAAAACACAGACAGCCCCTTTCATCTGAGTCCCAAAGCTGCACACTGAGAACTGTCTGCAAGCCAAGTTCAGCCAGCAAGTTATACACACAACCCTTTCCAATGTGCCCTACCCTTTTTTATACTGACTCCAGTCTGCTCACCTCAAATCACTTTTACTACCATCACAGTCTTCAAAGGACGTCTAAGTTTAACTCGCAAAAATAAAGCATGGCTGTGAAGCATAGACAGAGATGGAAAGCAGAATTCAGTGTCTATGCATGAGTGTGAGTGTGAGTGTGTGTGTGTGTGTGTGTGTGTGCGTGCTGACACGGCAGTGGGATAATGAGACAATATGGAAAACGTATGTGGAAAATGTGCTGTTTTCCATGAATGTCATGAGATTCCTAATCAGACTGAGTAGATTGAATAAACTATAATCTAGTAAAATCAGTCTTGGTTATGGTTTTCCTTTATGGTTTGTTGGGAAAGAAAACACTGCATGGGGGGTGAGGCGCTCTTACATGAGTTGTCTTCAAACTATTGATAAAAACCTCATTGATTTTGTCTGTTATTATATATAATGCATGGTGATGAAAGGTGATGTGATGACTCCCCATGTTGCTGTTGATACTTTGGAAACCTTTTGGACATATGTAGTTTTCACTGGCCAAAGAATTACGTGTGTACTTCACTGCCTGTGTTTAATTTTAAAGACTTTAAAGACTGTTTGAAACAAATAAAACAATAAAAATATCTTGCCTAAAGCAATAAATGAAAATAATTAGCCAACTTAAAAAAACTCATCTGATTGTCTGCTTGATGGACACGGTTCCTGGAAAGCCATCCCATTGGGTTGTCTACAAGCCTAACCCCCTGACCCCAAACCTGGAGGAACTTTTTTTTTTTTTTTTTTTTTAACAAAAACAGTATCTGACCTATTTCACTGCGTCTGCCTGATCTCCTCATTACAGGGAAATTTGGATAAACCACAGGGATTGTTAAAACTGTTTTTACAGTTTCTAATCAAGGCAGTGTGAAAGCCTGACAGGTGGCTCAGGACAGGAAAGCTCCTTTTAGAGTTGGGGTTCAATAGCATTTTACTGAAGCAGAAGACAGTATCGAAACAGCTCTTGGAACCTATCTGCATATTTCATCACTTTTGTTCATCTTGTGCATTTGGGGATTTCTGCAAATTAGAAACTGCTGATAACATTTTCATTTTTGCAAGCAAGGCATTTCCAACGTTCTTTATGATATTAGAACGAAGATTTATTAAATTGCATCCATTACTTAATGTACTTTGCAGTAAATGGTTGTCTTTACTATTGTCATATATCCATCTTACTATGACATTATCTATTCAAGCCTATCTGAGCATGCATTTGGCAGAGGGCAGAGACCATGGAACCACCAAACCATGGAAAAGCAATCAGTGCATCACAGGGCTAACAAAGAATGACAATCACTTTCACTTGCATCGATCTTGGACTGTAAGAGGACATCCACAAGCAGAGAAGACCATTATGACCAAGCATTGGTCCACACAACAAATGCATAACATGTGATCAATAATGTTTTCTGTTGTGGATATTTAAGTACAAGACAATAACATGAGTGCAGGTATCACCTACCTCTAATCCTGTGGGGAGTTGAGGGACCAGACAGAACTATCCCAGTGAGGAACACCATGAGGAGAAGGACCAGAAAGGTGTGTGAGTGGTGCATCCTCATCATCATCATCTCTGCTGTGGCCGACTCTGAGTCTCAGGTGCAACAAGCTGCTGTGATCTGATCTCACAACAACACAGACACAGAAACACGAAGTGGTCACTCGCTGATAGAATAAATCTTTAGTAACAGGTTGAGGGTACTGTGTGCTGCAGCTGCAGGAGTCAGACTGGATGTTTGTGGAGTGGCTGGACTACTTCTCTGAGTTGGTGGCTCTCAGGACTAGTGCAGCTCACTGGACTGGACTTGTGGATGCAGCAAGCTGCTCCTGCACCATCTATACCTCTATAACAGAGGGAGGGGATAGTCAAGACTCAGACACACCCACTCTCCTTTCCCTCCCCCATCTCTCTTTTTCTTTCACTCTCCATCTCACACACTCTTTCTCTGGAAAAGGAGTGAAAGCTTTCTCCAAGCTCCCGCCCTCCTCAACCTTCTTTTTGTTCTGTTTTTTTTCTCTGGTTAGTCTAGTGTGTTCCCACAAATCCTGCTTTCCATCTGCAGAGACCTTTTGACACTTTTGTTTGTTTCTTTCCTCTCTCAAAATGCATGTTTACATGCACTTTAATATCCTGGATTCGATCATAATCAGGATATGATGTTTACACGGACCTTGAGAAATCTGGTTATTTATACCCATGTAAACACGGCTCTAAAAATATCCAGGTTTCTCATCATACGCATCAACCAGACAAAACATCAATTTTGGAAGAGTCTGCAAAACCATGCTAATTGCCAATGCATTTTTCCGACCAGTGCCAATGTCTACAATTGTTATCTTCTACATTATCTCTACATGACAACTTTGTTTATGGTTGAAATTAGGGAAATATTTTGGTTATAACAAATACAATATGGTTAGGATATGGTTAGGGGTTAGGAAACTAAAGCACTTGCTTAACCTGTTACAAGCAAACACATTTTTGTCTACAAACACTAAAATAATGTACCCAAAATAAAAAGGTTACCGATCTTCAAACCTTTTGATTACAGTCATAATCTCCTTTGAAAGCCCTAAATTCTACAACTAAATTGTCAGAATGATTATAAGAGATACTGAACCAAAATTATGAAACTGTCCTCCTGTAAGAAAGGAGCCCAGGTTGGGGTGCATGGGTGGGTCAACAAAACACAGAAATTTCACACAGGAGACTGGTGTTCAATAACAGTGTGAAACTAGAAGTTTCTTTATTTTATCCATGACCGTTCAACAAACTTAACCACATTGTTGTTATTGTAACCATGACAACGTGAGATTGTGTAATCTTAAGGAAGTACTGAAACCATGATCTTTTCCTAAACCTAACCAAGCCATTACCTTTTATTATTGAAACCATGGCGACAGACGGTCCGTCTGTAAATCTGCCTCGTAGGGGGTAACAAGGCCAAATGAAAATGTGAGAAATAATAAATAAATTCTGGTCTTCTGCATGAATGTCAGTCACTCTTACTTTCCGCTTTGCAACATACACTGCCACTACGTCCTGTGCTGGCACTAAATGTTGACATCGGACACAGATCATGAGGAGCGAAACTGTTCAATAAGGACCTAAGTCCTTGGATACTGGGCTGCTGCATGCAGATGTGTCTTTGACTCCTTCACATCTCAACCACTTTATTTTTTCTGAACTGCCTGACTTACCTCAACACAGCTGGTTTCTGGTGGCCTGGTCACTGTATTATTATGGTATGTAATGTAATTTTAATGCAAGCCTAAGGTGTGCATTGTAAGCTGTATAATGAAGTAAAAAAGAATTAAAATAAATATTGGATCATAAATTGAGGTCAAGGCAACCATAAGTTAACATCTAATACTGATAACACATGCAGGCCAGCACAGAAATGGCAAAGCCTGTTAAATGAGGAGGAGTCAAAGATACTCACAGATACACAGATGATCAGAAACCTGATAATGCTATAAACAACCAGACATATCAATAACCAGGGTTCTTATATTCTTCATTATATCTTGAACCTGATAAGCCCCCGACCTCAACTTCAATCCTAACCTAATAACCCTAAAACAACTCTAATTCCTTAAAGGAACCGTTACATTCAGGAGTACCACAGAACACACAAAAGAGACAGGCCTCTATAGCTTGAGTGGTCTCCCAGATTTGAGTCACCAGTTTGATATAAACACAGACACACACTTAGTCAAGATAAGTTGAAGGATAATTGGACTAGTCTAGCTGTGTGTATTTAAAAAAAAAACAGAAAAAAACATTCAATGGAAACAATGTCTCTCATCTTCCTATCCATAAATATATTTTCTGCCAATGGCATAAAACACTAACATCACAAGCACCACAGACCAGCTGATTAAAATGTGCCACTTGAAGCCATGTGTCACACACGCAGACAAGACTTTCTGGTGCATCACAAACACATGATGACAGTGTTGCAACAAGCGCTTTCTTTGAAGTCAAATTCGCACGTATATCATTGTTTACAGCAAGTGAGTTCAGTTTTTGCATCTGTTTGTGCGGAAATGTTTGTGTGGTTCTTGGAGCCAGTTTTCATCCTGGTCAGCCAAAACACTCTGCCAGAATTGGGCCTCAAGGACAAGAAGTTAGTGTGTTTGTGCAAGGCTCACACGTCTGCTCGCACGTGCATGCTAGTGTGTGTATTCCAACATCTCCGCCCTCCACTGCGGTTGATCATATCCCACATGTCATCCAACGAGACAGGAAATGATGTCGCGCTCCAGAGGAGGTGTGTCTCCAGAGGAAGTCCCCAAACAGATTTTTACAGTGGAACCCCAGGCTTCATCACGCCAGAACCCATTAAACGCCAATGAATCATACACTGCACATACTGAATATGATAAAAGAGCTTGGGGTGTAGCCAGTTTGACTTATCCCGTTTTGCTGATAGGATTTATTTGTCTATGAAATCACAATAACACTGGGATGAGGGGAAACATGGCAGATAAAGACGACCAGATTAATGACCCACTATCTTGTTTTTTCAATTGGTAGAAGTAGTAGTCACACCCTTTATCTAAACACATACATTTATAAGAAAATATTCCATTACAAGTACAATTCCTGCATTCAAAGTCCCACTAAAGTAAAAGTACAGAAGTATTAATCAGCAAAATGCACTTGAAACCGCAGTAACTGTTTTTCAAAATGTGCAGTTTTATTTTGAAAGGCACTTAATATTGGATTTCACACATTGGGCTATAGATGTGCATTTTTAGGGGGGAGGGCCGTCGATCAGAAAACAACCTCAAAACTTTACTTAAGTGTAGTACTTGACTAAATGCACTTAGTTACTTTCCAGCACTGTTATTTCATCAGCCACAAAAATTCCTCATTTCTCTTTCACCTTTAATCTTCTCTCCCTGCATTCCACCCTATCCTACTCTTCCTAGTCCCCCTCACCTCTTTTTCCTCCCACTCCTTGCAGTTGTTTCTTTCTCCTTGTCCACCACCACCCTCACCTTGTCATCCCTGCTGTCACTGCCACCTCCCCCTCTTTACTCTTTCATCCCACTTTCTCTTCTTGCGGAATGTAGTCTGGTTTGTATCAATAGTACAATCCACTTGTAGACATAATTGGCCTCCAACTCTGTAACTGACCTAGTTTGTGTTACCAGGTGTGACACCCTGAAGGCCTTTGAACGGTGTCTCTCTCGCTCTCTCTCTTTCTGCCAGTCTGTCTATGAGGTTAAATTTAATGGTGTCTTGTTGTGTCAGGAAGTAACATTTTCTAGCAGCTACTTTGACTTCCCCTCAAATGAACAGGATTTTATTGCTGTTTGTCAATTTTGGAATCCAAAACCAATTATAAAACAGATTTAGAAAGAACTTTCTCTGATGCTTATGTATTTCCATCTCTCAGCTTTCTGCCTCTTGGCCCTCTTCTACAGCCACATGATCCATCACTCAGTCTGAATATTGTGATAGTCTGTTTTAGTTTATTTAAGAAAAGATTGAATCTCTGAACACTGTTGGACAGATGCCTGACAAAGGGCCACGACCGAAACGTTGTGTCCCTCATAAAATCAGTGGTGACAGAGAACAGGAAACCAACCTTTTCTTTCACATGGTTTAATTTTCCTATGCACCTGCCCAGCAGGTCATATAGCTGAGATAGAAAGTTGCAGATTTACTTCATGACGAAAAACAAAAAAGGCAGTTAAAACCTCCAAATGTAGGTGCTATGGCCTTAGAGTCATGTGTGTGTATCTGTATGCATTTTCCTCTCCTGTCTCTCCAGGTTACCCCCTCCCTACTCTGCTGCATTAGACTACGTCCACACTACTACATTTTCATTTTAAAACGGGGTTTCAAACAAAAACAATCTCTGTCCAGACAAGCGTTTTAGCTCCGTATCAGAAATGATCTCCGTCTATACTATCCCACCTGAAAATGTATATATACTTGAGCAATCATGTACACTGGTCATGCGTGAGCCAATGTGAACAGGAAGCAGATTGTCAACTCTGCAGTTAGTTAGTTGCAAAAAATACTATGAATGAAGAACAACAGAGACAGCTGCAGTGTTAAAATGCAGAGTTTAACTGAACAACAGCTGCTAGCAAAGATAACAAGGTCAGTAACACTTGTATTTCATTATCTGTGTTGTATTCATTTCTCCTGGACTCATTTTATATTACTCCCTTTACCGCCTACTCTTGAACAGTATATGGGATTTTTGAAA
Organism: Seriola aureovittata; assembly: GCF_021018895.1. Taxonomy (NCBI): domain Eukaryota; kingdom Metazoa; phylum Chordata; class Actinopteri; order Carangiformes; family Carangidae; genus Seriola; species Seriola aureovittata. The sequence goes on along the minus strand of NC_079374.1, from coordinate 9,372,095 downwards.
ATTTCCAACATTGGTACTTCCCAGTGTCACAAAAGACATGGTCACTGGTAGGAAAGAATGCTAATACCCACTCCACAGATTGTACAGGGGACTTAAAAGGTAAATAGGCAATAAACAATGTATTCATCAGTTTTAGTCAATGCATGATTGCATATTGACACCTTGAATGTCAATACAACAACTTTGACTATTTATTTTTTTTTTTTTTATTAGCTCTCTACATGACACACGGTTTAGTGATGATCAGGTCTTCAAGTGCTTAAAATGTTTATAAAATATCAAGCGGATTATGAGAACTGTGAATATTTTATTTCATCTGGGGAGAAAGAGTAGCGGAGCTCTGGCAGCACTACACCTGTGTTTTACGTTAACGTTACCTTACCCTATGAGCGACAGAAAGAGTGACCAAAAAAGCGAGTGTGTCCCTCATTGACTCCAGAAGTTGTATTTTCCACCATATAAAGCAGCAGGATCAGAAACTGAACTAAATGGCGTGTTCTTTGCCGCTGTCGATCTCTTCGGAGAGTGTGTGCTCAGTTGTTGCAAGCGTCATTTATATGCAGTTATATACGTTAAACTGTGGCAGGCAGACTCAATTTAGTATTAATTTAATACTACAAATAATAAGTAAATACAATAATGGGAAACCAAGTCAAATATTGTCTTGACATTTGCTAAGGCATGAGCAATTGGCGATAGTTCTGATCACTCAGACCACATTCAGAGGTGGTCTGTGCAACATGTGTCCACATACTTTTAGCAGTGTAAACACAAATGCATCCTGGGCCACATTGAAGAACCGCCTACTCTACTGACGTCCTCTGACACAGTCTGATTAGTCCGGCTAAGGTTTCATAGGCCCTGTTCAGACCTGGCATTAACATCCGCCTCGGGTGATCTGATGACAAGTGGACAGCTCTCAGTTCGTCAGTTCACACCTGGCTTTAAAATGCATCTCCACACGCGTCTCGATTGACCACTTGTGATCAGATCTCACTTCCCCACTTTATATGCAAATAAAAAGGTATGTGTGGCTGTTTTTAGCCAATTGATGGACTGGTCCGTTGTTAATGTGTGTGTTGTCAAGTGGCAACCTCCAAGGCTGAAAAATTTAGCCAACACAGAAGTACCAAAAACTGCAGTTCTTTGAATGGCCACTTGAGGCTGGCTCCAAAAGCGAGTCAATCCCCAGAGACTCCAATGTGAAAATGCCCATTATATATATATAACTAACTTGTTTACATTTTATTAAGGCTTATGGTTCTGCATAATTGAGGGAATGCCACTTTGAGTTACAGACAGGTGAGCATATGCCTGCCACAAGCCGGCATACACCAAAAACGCGCCCCTCCTCTTTCGGTGGAGTCAGGTACTGGCAAGATGACGATGACGGAACGGCCCACTCTGAGCTCCAAAATTTCTCTTTAGAAACCTATGGGTGACGTCACGGATGCTACGTCCATCTTTATTTATGGTGCGTATGAGAGCAAGCGAGTGGGGCATGAACAGGTTATTTGGGAAGTGAGATCCAATCACAAGTGGTCAATCAAGACGCATGTGGAGACGCATTTTAAAGTCAGGTGTGAACTGACGTACTTAAAGCTGTCCACTTGTGATCAGATCACTGAAGACGGATGTTAATACTAGTGCCGACCGATATATCTTATTTTCATCGTCATCAGGATATGAACATGTGCAATGGACACATCACAAAACACATGCAGGGTTTTCAAGGTGCAGCGCCTGAGCCATATGAATCGGAAAAAAAAAAGTACCGCATCTTGGTGGAGCTGGACAACAACTACGGTTCAAGCTCTGTGAGTGTCATCACAACCTTTGCAAGTACCACCTGTTCGACAAGATTTAAACATGAAGCTACATTTTCAACATCCACCACAGTTTGTTTTACACAAGCGCAGCGTGCCAACATTAAGCTAATAGTGTACTGTTATAAACAAGCTAAAACGAAAACTTACATCTTGTAGAATGCAGCTTCATTTGCCACTAACTTTTGTAAACTTGTAGCAGCAGTCTGAGACAGCTCCCCCCCCCCCCCCCCCCCCCGGACAACGTTAACTGCAGCAGAGGGATGCGGACAGAGGAGATGACCGATAGTGACCTTTGTCACTTTTGATGTTCTACTGTGAGGGAAGAATATTGCGTTTTTCTACCCAATTTTGAATGTAAATTTACTTCAGTTCTTGGCAACACTTTGTTTTATAAAATGATGCCACATAGAATCAGAGGCTTTAAAGAAATGATAAGAATGTGTCTCTCTCACTTGGTCATTAATTTAAAGCGTCATCCTACTTTTCTTACTTTGCTATCCTTTATTCTCTTTCTGCGACCATATTGCTTTTACAGCTCTTCTTTCTTCCCTCAGGGTTTGTGACGAATACAGAGGATAGAGGAGAATGGGTCAGGCATGCTGTCCTCATTCTGCTTTTGTCATCACAGATTTGTCATTCCTTTTCTTCATTTTATTGCTTTTCAACACATCATCAGCCTCACCTGCCAACATGCGCCACGCGTCCCAGAAAACTGTGTCAGGGATGGGTACCAAGAACACACTTGCATATTAGTCTATGTGTACATCAGTTTCCATGAGGTCAATGTTACTGATAGAAATAGTACAATTTTCTCTTTCTCATCCACAGGCTAACAGCCACCACGCTCCCTGAAGAGGAATCACCTTCACAAGGTGGAAAAACACTCAGTGAAAGCCTCACACAAAATCTCTCCCAATATGAAACTGACAAGTTGAAATTTTAAGGGTTTTTTTTTTTTTTTTTTTGCATCCTCCTCAATTTCTCCCTTCAACTAGGTGCAGGCGATTGGAAAACGTTTGCTGCCGTGGCCAAGAGCAGAAGGTCCTTCACAGCTCAGTCGAGTGTGCAAGTTTCCTCACTTGGACTGGTTGTGATTTTGAGTATGGAAAAAGACAATAATTTAGATTTTTTCCACTCACTTTTTCCGATCTGCTGATGCCATGGATGGAGTGGCTTATTGAGTTACAGTGTTCCATACCAGGTCAGAGCAGTTCGAGGCTGAAAATGATGCAGACATTAAAAGACACATATTCATACTTCCACTCTACTTCATGCCACACCATGGAAATCAGACTTTCCTGTCATCACCATTTCACCGCATTTCTATATTATAACCTCTATACTGATGCACTTATTGAAAGAATGCCTTCGACTTCTGACCGTGCTCCATTTTTGTAATTTTATTATGTGCCTGTCAGGATGTGTGGTAGTGCAGCAAGTCTGGTTTTCCTGCCAGATAAACCAGCTCCGCTCTGCATTCTGTAGCAAAGTGGAAAATATGATGTATGGAATAATCTTCCAAATATTCAGTTTCTCAGAGGTTAAAGCCTCACTTACACATACAGTATATCCAAACACACAAACACACTTTCTGTGTAGGTAACAGCAGTCTATCACATCACTGTCATGTTGCTGATAATAATATTAAGTCATAAATTTCGAGATCGCAGCAATACCTGGATCCACGCTGAGAATGACTTCATTGCTGATTACTGTAACAGTTGTGGCTGTTGCTCAACAACTACACAATGGTAAAACTTCACACACACTCAAGAAAAACAGGTGAACAACATGTGTGTGTCTTCCAACATCTGCTGAGGATTTTTGAAAAGTCAAAGCCTACATAACGGGCAATACTTGATCGGTATGTTCAAAATGTTCCCATCACCACAGTCCAGGGTCAGTAATTCCTTTGTGAAAATGAGACCCGCAACCACAATATGATGACATTTGATGGACAGGCTCGTGTTATTGCCAACTGCCATGTGGCAATCAGTAAATCTTTTTTTCTGGAAAGCCACGGGGGACAACAGTGATGATGAAGCAGAAGGATTTAGGGGGACTAGAGGACAGAGAAAAGAGACAAATATAATTCATCCACTCTAAATTTGTCTCAGAGAGCAGAAGAGAGCGACCAAAAGCTCAATGTGGTTCTCATTTTGTGTGGCTTTGTTTGTGTGTATATGTGTGCACACTCACTGTGCCTGTGTAAGCGTGCATACTTTAAGTATGTGAGTGCGCCTGTCAGGATGGATCCTCCATCTGAGAGATAAATAACCACATTACATGGGAGGATCAGGCCTGCAGCTTACAGCTGACAGCAGATAGAATACTAGACAAATCCACCGGCATAAAGTAAGAACCTGGCTCTGATCCGACAACACAAAAACACATGCTGGCATCATAAATGTCCCACTTTTTACACACTGTCTTCTCTGCTACTGCAATGTTATTTAACTCCCAATTGTTTGAAGAATCCTGCAATACAATGTCCGGTGGATGCACACCAACTACCCTTGGTAAACCTGTAAAATGAATCTGCATGAGAAATTCAAGTTTGTGCATGTGTAGAAAAGATTTGTATTTGGTATTTGGTTACACAAAGATACTGTGAAATCTGAAGTGTTTTGGTGAACATCTGTGTACAGATACAGAGCAGAAAACTGCTGGCAAACCTGAGCGCTCAAAGTTCCCACACTATGTGTAAGACATTGAAGTTACAAATAGAAAACTGTTTTTACACCTGAATTTGATTTGACAATAACAGTTCAATCACAAAGCAGAGTCTAATCAAAGAGAGCGGTTCCGTTCCTTTCATCTCCGCTCCAGGTCCTGAAAGGTGATTTTCAAGATGGAGGACAGCGCAGGCTCTTCCACAGCCCAGGTGGGTTTTAATTACATTTGATGATAATGGTAAACATTTAATATGTTGTGTATGTATGCAAGCCCACCTGGATCGCAGAAGAGCCCACCCCATCTTCCACCTTCAAAATCTACTAGACCTTTCACACACATTGTGAGTTTTACAGTTTTCTGTTTCGAATTTGTACACAGACACACAAACACGCCTTTTTCACAGTGTGTTTGTGTAACCTCACCACTGCTTGCATGTAAATAAGGGGTTTCACGTAGTGGTGAACCCACAGAGCATTATCGCCCAACTCTGCAGCTCCCCTCAGTTCTTACAGAGCATTAAAGCATGATTCAGCTCACTATTATGGTTTTTCAGCCAGCAACTTCCCTACGCTCGCTAGAATCATTTTCAGATGCAGCAGGCATCTGTTTAGAGCAGAGAGCTCCGATAATCCTTCTGTTTGCTACCTGAGCAGCACCAGACAGGCACAGAAACTAGCAAATGAATACAGGGGTTGGTTGAGACCAAAGAGAGAACTAAAAGGAGAATGGATGATGCACTTTACCATGTGACCAGATGTCAAGTGAATATTGTATGTGTAACACTTCAGTTGGGCACAAATTGAATAAACAAGATATTGTGTGTTAATTACTGCACTTAAATCGTGGTGGTAAGCAGATTTTTTTTTTGGAGCCTGTTGAAGTGCTGAGTGAGACATGTTGCTCTTGTCAGTGTTACTACAAAGATCTTTGAGTATATTTTTGTGGCTTGATTGTTTAGTCTCTATACTACAAACACTGGTGGTGTGTTTTTTCTGATTGTGTGGATTTACCTAACTTTACCTTTGGATGGGGGCTTTGTTTCCCCATCGTTTCCACTCTATCTGCTAAGCTAAGCTAATCAGCTGATGGCTGTAGCTTCATATTTAACAAAGATGAGATCGGTACAAGGATTTAATCTAATTCTTGGCATAAAGCAAATAAGTATCTTTCCAAAAAGTTGAACTCTTCCTTCAGCAGAAAAATATTTGTTCCCTGAATAAGAGGAAAAGAATGCATAAAGAAAAAAACAAACATAACTTGCAGCTCAATGAGGTGTGCTACCAACCACTCAACCATCATATATTACAATATGCACTGCATTCTCCATGATTCCACTAGTCCATAAAGCATCCAAATGCAAAACACAGACTAGTCAAACAGGGAAGAGGGTGCGTCTTTGACAATAGTTAAAACAGTGATACTTTACGCAACACATTTATGACTAAAATCACATAGCAGATGCACATCATGCTAAAGTCATTTTCAGGCCCTGACACACTGAAAACCATTCACCTCTACCTTCTTTCGAGTAAAAATCCAGCATCATATTTAGTTTTAAAGTTAAGAAACATTCATGAAATAATGTTTTATAGTGGAACATTGGCGGGCTATCAGAGGGCAGCCTTGTACTGTACACGAGTCCTGCAGAGTGGCTCAGTGCGCACACAGCGGAGCAAACACAGGAGGCCTTCAGAAGCCAACAGATAAATTGTTTAGAAGTGTTTGTACACAGTACACGTCTGCACTCCTCATTCCTAACCTGCACTTCATCGTTTGTGTTACTGTGATAGTTAAGGTCTTGAGAAATAAAACAAACGCTGTGCGATGACCTTAGTACAACAGCTACAGTATCCGTTGTCTCACCAAGGACACATTTTGGATACTGAGTGAATGATGGTGATGTCAAAATGTAAGCTTAATGTATCTTAAATGTTTTCTTTCGATCTCAGTGACATATATGCCAAGCTAGTGTAGAGCCATCTTGAAATAGTGTTAGACCTAGACTTGACAACAAGAAAATAAATTATCAGAGAAGGGTTCAGCAACTGGGAGAGAGACAGACAGAACAGAAAAGAAGGACACACAACCTCTGATTGAAGTGAGTTTGTTTTCCTGGCTTGGTGATATGATTGCAGTAAAGCCTTCTTTGGTCTCGGCTCCGTCTTTGTTCCTCCGGGTGATTAAGACAAATAAACCACGGGATCAAACTAAGACAGGCCCTGGAAGACAGAGCAGAGGAAGACAGGAGAGATTTGGGCACATTTAGTGCAGCTCAGCTCAGTAGGTGAAAGCAAATTGGATGCCAGTGCACTGGACTGTGGAAAATAATCAGCCACCCCACATCACATCATCACATAATTTCACACTTACCGAACAGAATACGAACGCCACACTTTGGAGTAAATGATTTTTCTATCCTTTCATTTATCTGTTAAAACAATTTGGACTGTAGAGTAAAAGGGATCTTCCAATGAAGAATTTGGCTGGATATGAACCAGAGTAAATTTACATGTGACAGATGATGAAGTAAGAAGCGCTACATGGACACAGAGCAGTCCTTGTTTGACCTCACAGGAGATGCACATAACTCTCAACAGGTGTCTCTGTGGGGTTTCATCTATTTGTCTTCATGTCAAACAGTGGAAGGTTGGCGCAGGAGCAGAGCTAGTTACTGCTTCGTGTGCTGGCACAAAATTCATAAAATAACAGATTCAGATTGAGGGAACAAAATAAGAAGAGACAGAAGAAGAGACCGAAGGAATACGATTGTTAAAGCTACAGAAAGCAGTAGATAGAGAAAAAACTTTTTCACAGAGTAAAGAAAAGACAAACACATTTTCTTATAGGTTAAAATATGACAAAAAAGACAAAAAAAAAAATCAAATATGAAAATTCCTTCAACTCGGCTCAACAGCACATGGGAAACTCAAATTTATTACAACTTGTGTCTTATCTATGTAGTTTTCAACCATTACATTTTCCTCACGTTACACAGGTTAATTAAAGAGACCTGGAAACTTGACATCACATAAATGAAGTCAGACAGGGCAGGAAACACGAGCGGTCAGATGATCATACAGGTTGGAAACAAGCCAACAGTTTAGCCAGATTATCTTAAAAAAAAAAAAAAAAAAAAAAAAAAAACACAACCCTTTTATTTTACATTACCACCAAAAATGTTATTTTTAATGAAGTTAAGTCCCGGATCTTAGCTGTTAACTGTGTCTGTACAATATCCAAATACTTTGTTTGTCCCCAAAGGGTAATTGTGCAGCAGTGAAACAGTGAAAGAGGATAAAAACCATGAAAACCAAGAAAATAATAAAATCATATAAAATATAAAATAATATAAAATCATGAAACATTAAACTAGCAATAACTTTTTGGGGGGCAGCAGAAAACAAGTTGTGAACACAATAGGGAATGACCAATACCGATTATTAGCATCAAGGCCAATAACTAAACAATAATTACCAATATCTTTTTAGTCGAGTCATTTTAGTGTTTGCAGGTGCTCCACTGCAAATATTTTAATTGCCAAGTACTTCTTGAGAAAAAACAACCTACACACAATATCATGTTCATAACAGATGCTTACTTACATATCCAACAGTTATGGCAAAACAGTATCCATTATTTGTTATTATAAAAAATATTAATTGCAGCTGCTTTAAGAAATAAGGTCAGGAGTGGGTATGCTATATAAGCTCATGTTACCATTTCCTCAGAGAGTTCACTTGAGAATTTGCAGAGAGTATTTTATATCTGTTAGTTATAGCTGATGGGACTATAAAAGAAAAAACCAGAAGACAAGACACTCTGGGAGTAGGGGATGGATTATATTTTCTTTAATATCTGTTTATTATACAGAGCAGGGTTTGTTGTTAGCAGTGATTTACCACATTATTTTAGTATATTTTTCTGTTTGGCAGCCAGAGAAACAGATAGAAACATTAAAAACACTTAAACAATAAAACTGATAAAAATCTAGCAATCATATAAACTGAACAAACAGATGCCACAAACACCAGGGCACTGCTGCAGGTCATTGCAGGTGCACGTACCCCCAAGTATTATCTCAGCAGGTAGGAAGAAAAAAAAAAAAAAAAAAAAAAGTGGGATTTGTTCACAATCACCCTCAGACAATCAGCACATGCTGCATGCGCACTGAGGTCTGGATGTGATGAATCCAATCAGCACAGACACTGCTGCACATTGTCTTAAGTTAAAACACTCTGTGTCCTCAGGAGCTGCATGTGAAGTAGCTCTCAAGGACAGCCAATGATGAGCCAGTAAAGTAAAAACGTTGCTTGAAGCAGTATTCGTGGTGCAGAGGGATGTCCTTCCACTGCCAGGGAGATTCATGAGCCAGCGGTCTGTGGTTGTTTACTATGTTTTCAATCTCCTTTAATGACAAAAGTACTCCGTTTTCCTTCACGCAGACTCACATAAAGAGTGGATTTTCTGCTCTGCAGGGGAGGATTACAAACAATAGAAGCTGGGGAAGGACTGGCTTTAATACAGAAGAATAGACCGTGACTCTTTGCATTTGGAAAATCTTTAACATGCCATCATAATTTAGCACCACACTGCAGCTTCAAGAGCAACAACAAATGGATGTGTGAGATTACAGACTCTTTTACACTTCAGGCTTTAGCGATGCTTTGCTAACTCCTAAGTGATTATACCATCCTCCACAGACTTTTAAAGGATTAAGACTAAATATTCAAACTATCCCACCTCATGCAGTGTAAAAACCAGGGCTGAGGGTGATGATACTTAAATTATAATTAATTATTTGGTCGATAGAAACAAATGACACCACAATGGTTTGGCATGTTTTAGCCCATTAACTGCAAATCACAAGGAGTATGTTTTACTTTCCATTTTCCAAAGCACACCATAAGGTTTTTTAAATTGATTTTCCTAACTTGAAGGAAGCCATTGGTTACAGTTTGCTATATAAAAAAAAAAAAAAAAACCCTCTTGCATTTGCTTGAGGTGTAATCCATCACAGAAAACATTTTGTCAGCTTTCAAGTACTTTGTTGTCGAAGCTACAGGTATGTTATCATTTAATGCGCAATTCTTTGCAGTGGGGTTCTTTTCTTTTGTTTTTAAGAAAATGTTTGCTGTTGGTGCACTTCAGGACACTCTGAATATCCAAGTTTTGAGAGCCAACTGCTGCAGAAACTTAAAAATCCAAGAAACAACCAAAATTTTCAAATCACATTTAGTGTAAGAAAACAGATCTTTGGATCTGACAGCAATGTAAGATAAACCAAGGGCTACTAATGCACAAGTGGGCGACAATTACTGCCACCAAAAAAAGGAAATGAGCTCTCCAAGAAGTGGAGGCGCACACAAACTCACACACACACACACACACACACACACACACACACACACACACAGTGTCCAAGTTCAAGCTCCTATTACACACATAATTCACATTCTTATTGTTTGAATTTAAGAATGCAATCACAACCACAGGTTTCATCCACTATCAAGAATAATTGTCAAGACGAAGGAAACAAGTCAAAACCAATAGAGAAAGATTCCTGCTATAAACCCTGACCTCACCTAAACGTGCATGACCGCTTCCAGCAGAAAAGTGAACGAATAAACACCTGAAAGGATCCCACAGTAACTGAAAGTATAATGGGCTGCAGTGAACTGCAGATAACCTGACATCAAGTGCAGCATGTGGATGATATTCTCCATGGCAGCATCTGGGGCCAGGTCTGTAATGACCATGCTAATGCCTGATTGCGTTTAATTTGATACAAATAAGCACATTATCCAGCAATTTACCAGAAGCAATTATTACATAATACCTCAACATTATAACCAAATGGGGTATTATGAGTGGCATGTCAGATGAAACACAAGTGTCAATAGTGACCCTGGAATTCTTTTAATCCTCTTTCTGTGTCTCTCAGGGCATCATATTGTCTTCACTGTGGAGAGGAGATGTGCTGCTGGTGTTATAAACTACGATTCTCCGAAAAACTGCTGAAAGATCCCCGACCGAAACAGGCCAACATCTAATTGGGCCTGGAAAAGAGGGAAGTTCTAGCTCTTAACTCTTTTTTTTATTTTTTTATTATCCATCCCTGTGTTTCCCATTAAAATAGTTTCCAGCCACTGAAAAGAGGATTTGAAACAGCCAGCCTCAGGTAGTACCTCCTGGAGCATTTGCCAGACAGTTGGGCTGAACTCTAGACCCGTTTCTGGTGTTGGACTCTTTCCAATAAACTCAACCTTTCGCTAAGACTTTTATTTATTCATTTCTATCAAAACATAAAACACAAAAGTCACTCTTCATGTAATAGATCCGTGTTTCAGAAAATGGGCGATAATTACTGTCAAAATCAGGAAGATGACATTATGAATCATGCGAGTCTGTTGTATCATAATGTGGGTGTTTGTTTGCACTATGAAAGGCTGAACAAACAAGCTAACCATAAACAACGTTTGCAATTCAAAATAACAAAATAGTTTTGCCTTTGTTATCTGCTCTTGCTCTTGGAGCTGGATACATAAAGACTAACTCTAAGGCTACAGTAAGTAATTTTAAGTCAAAGTTGCTATAGATTTCAAACTTTACCTGTGGTGCAGTAACCACTCTAAGACAGATTCAGAAGGCCATATGGACAATGTGCTGTGCGTGAAATAAGACATTTGACAGAAGAAAAAATGTACCCCAAAGCAGTTCCATCTGTAGGGGCACATGGTTTTTATCCAGATGGAAAACGTCTGTCTGTTGGAGAATTATACTTAAGAGATCAATGTTGTTATTGTTTTAAGAGCAAGGCAAACAAAACACTAAATTTGGAAAACAATGACTTATAACAACCAATCCCATGTAGAGACCAAAACAAAAAATGAATGTATCCCAATATCTTGCATTATCCAAGTTGCTAAAGCCTGAGAGCTCCATTTTTGTGCAGAAACTATTGAAAACACCCTAATATATGCCACAGTTGCGCAAAGTGATATAGTATTCCTTAATGCAATGTACATGAGCACTAGAGCATCTTTTGAGTCAATCAGACATCCACCATCCTGCAGCCATAAATAATCATAACACCCAATCTGGACTTCAAAATAGTTCCCAACAAATGCACTATTTACTGTTTGAGTAACATCTGGTAAAACTGTAGTTCCCAGCTTTTATGAAGACTTTTTATAAAAAAAATAAATTGAGACTACAGGTTGGGTCTTTTAAAATTGGATATATTGACTTAAAGAATAACGCCAGCCTTATCTTTTAAGTCTTTCACCAAGCAAAAATATTTACCCCACTGTTTGCTGGGTCAACTAAAGCCAGCAAATCCCACAGTTACAGTTACTTAATCAAACTTAAATCAGACTAGTCTAATTCACCAATCTAAAGCTAGTCTGAAGTTCAGACTATTTCTAAACACCATTATTGGAACTGGTCTGTAGCCAAAGCTTTACAACCCCTACAGAGCTTCATGAAGGCGTTGTGAGAAGGATGAATGATTTAAAACTGGATAAGTAGGAAGTAGGATAAAGTCATTGTTTTTCAAATCACAAGTAAAGACATCAGCTTTATGTTTCAAGTCCTAAACAAGTTGTTATTTGGTGTGCTCTGCCAAACGAATCTCTCTCTCCTGTTCACACAGCATGACTGGCTGTTGATTAAATTGATTAAAAGTATTTCCATTCACTGTAAAATATTCATTTGCTGCAGACTTTGTTACATTTTTTAAAAAGGCTTGGGGGAGGTGTAAGTCATTCCAAGTAACAAGGCTAATGCTGAAGTTAAATCTCAAGTCACCGAGTTAAAAGTTAAAGTTGAGTTGCAAATTCATATTTTCTCCTGTCAAACGTGATCAAATTTGTGACAATGACTCCAAGTCAGTTCTCTGTAATGAATATACCCTGGCACACAGTGGCGTCCAAAAGTCTGAGACAGGAAGGTGGTCTCAGACTTTTGGACCCCACTGCAGTTGAACATCTTACCTATCGTATCTATGAAGTGCTGCACGTTTGACAGTAAAATCATAAAGCTAAATTCATTGACATGAAAGTGTATATCTGGGGTTTACTTTACTGCTTTGCTTCCAGTCCTTGATGTGTGTGAGAGGGGCCCCGTCTGGACAGTGATTGCTGAGGCCATAGAAGGAGAAAAGAGCACAGACATCCAGGTCTAATTGTGAGCAGGTGACCAGGAGGCAAACAGTGGACAGACTGGAAAAACTGCCCCCACTTCCAAATGCCACAGTCACCCCGACTGGCCCTTCTCCCTCACAGGCCTTTTTAATTTTCCATAACATTCCTTAATCCACCTGGCCGACTCTGCACACACCATACCCAGACACATGCAGACATACACACACACACACGCACATATTTCACATTTTGCTTCAACATTGCGTTATATTCCCAGTAGATGGAAGTGTGGGCAGCTTTCACTGATGCACGTGAACCACAGAGTGCGTCAACAAACAACGGAGAGAGATCCACAAAAATCAGAGCGTCAAAGACACAAAGACATCTACATTACATACACAAACATAGATGCATTGTGTTACACTAGCATGACACAAAATACAAGGCTGGATTGTTTATCTTCAGTTGACAGGTGGGTGTGTAAAGCCACAATCTCTTGATTACACACACACACACACACACACACACACACACACACACACACACACACACACACACACACACACACACACACTGGTTAAAGCCTCAGAAGATTTGTTTGGGCAAAAGACCATCTGGTGTCCATATGTCTGTCAGAAACAACTCTTACTATTGGCTGGAAACCAAATAATATCAGCATTACTAAGATCAGCAGTTGGCTGAGGGGTTTGTCACTTCCTGATCAGAACAGAGCTCTGATCTATTAAAAACCCAACACAAAGATGGATGGGTGTAGGTGATAAAAAAATACGTTTACACCACGGAGCTAAATACTAGTCCATAGGATCTTACTCTGCAACATCTCATATCCTGTCTCATACATAGCAAATTGCAAAATGTATTAGTTTCAATGTATTTATTCTATTACCATTTTGAGTCTTATGGTCAATAATTTGAAAACATGTTAATTCTCTTTCTTGCCCAGAGTTGGTTGAGAAAAGTGATACCACTCTACCACAGCCACTTAGCTTAGCATAAAGACTGGGAACAGTGGGGAAACTGGTTCTGCCTGGTTCTAAGGTAACAAATCTGCCTACGTGCAACTCTAAAGGTGTAGCCTATTTATAGGCGACTATAAATAAGCAAAAGACTTGATGCTTTTATGGTGAGATAATCTGAACTGTTCAAAGCAAATGAAACAGTTTCACAAATGTGATTGTTTTGACATTTGAGATGTGATTTCAAATGCTGTGGTCAGCTGCTGCACAGCTGCTGCAACCCATTTTAATGGTAAATGGCTACACTGATACAGCGCTTTTATCCAGAGTGCGTCACAGTTTGTCTCTCATTCAAGGCGCTGGCCTGAATTTGCTCAAGGTTACTTCGACATGTGGACAGGAGGAGATGAGGATCAATTCACAAACCCTGTTGAACAACGCACTCTACATCCTGAGCAACAGACATTTTTCATCATTTGCATAAATAGAAAAAAGATTAATAGAAATGGTGTAACTTGTAAAAATCGTAATACGTTAGTTCGGACACAACCTTTGGATAATATTATGAGAATAGGAGGCAGAATAAGAGGGGAATCAGGTATCAGGTCTGAAAAGAAAACGCTAAGTGGATCAAGAGATTCTTTAAAAAGGAGTATTGTAATCACAGAGATGATTTAAAACATCCTCTCCCATTGAGCCCAGAATGTTATTTCTGCTTCAGATTGGTCGGTAAGCCACGATTTCCTCCTCACAGCACCAGGTCTCTAAAACATTATCGCTGTCGACCATGGATACGATGAGAGATACCTCAACAGTATGGCCAAGCAAAACAAACCAAAGTACTAATAGACAGCAAGGCTGAGTAGCTTGCAGAAAAAAAAGTATAGAAACAGTTGTACAAAATCTGCTGTCTGCTTGGTTCAGGATCCTTCCTTCACCCTCCCTCTGAACTGCAAACCAATACACATCAACTCGTTTATCACTGCTGTAAAGATTATTGGTATTGATCAGCTGGAAGTCTTAATGTCCTTCTTTTCTTTCTTGATGGATAACAGTTATCCTTTCGTTTTAAAGTTGAAAGACATTGGCTCACATTGAAAGGACTCATGAAAGGAGTGTCTGGAAAATGAAAAGAAACATTTCAATGTGTTTTTTCCCCCCATCTGCCTGCTGAGTAAGATGAGAAGACTGATAACACTCAAATCTGTATGGTAAATATGAAGCTGGAGCCAGCAGCTGATTAGCTTAGCTTAGCATAAAGACTGGAAACAGGGGGAAACAGATAGCCTGGCTCTGTTCAAAGGCAACAATATCCATCTACCAGCACTTCGAAAGCCAGGAACGAAGAAACAAAAAGTAATGGTTTTACTGGAGGTTAGGTGTTGAACTACTCTTGGTTGAGTGCAGTGGCTTTCAGTTGAACTGTAACTGTTAACAATCAGTAGCCATTTTGTAATGTACACTTTTTTGTACTGGTATTTGTGGTGTCTGTCCTGTTATGTAAAGGCTTTATGGCTGCATATAGATATAGTAAAAATGCTTGATTGCTTTATGAAAAAAAAAAAAAAAAAAATCTTCTTTCGTCTTTTAAGAGATCTGATTCCACTCCTTACAAGTCTCTCGCTTTTTTTATGATAGTATCAGATTGATTTAGCTTTGGTGTGTGCCAGATTCAAACACAGTAAAATAATTTGTTGGAACCTTTGTGAGCACTAATAAAGAGAGTAAGAGTGAGAGTAATAAGATAGGCCACAATGTTTAGAAAAAAACAAAAAAAAACAAGAGCAGAACAGGTGAAAACAGTCTGTCATCCGGGATTGCTGCAGTAACCGATGCTTGTCGTTTTCATATGATCTTTGACAGTGTTTTACAGAGGGCCCCACAGATTTTATTGCTGTTTTGAGGCCCAGGAAAGCAGCCTGTCCCAAGAGGAAGAGAGAGGAGCATGATGTGACTGACAGAACTGAACTGTCTGCTCCTCATCTGTTACACGACATAGTCTTTCAACCCGCCACACAGTGGTTAGTCCAATCCCCATCTTTTTTTGTCTCATAAAAAAAAAAAAAAAAAAAAAAAAAGATTAATCTGTGACATATATGTTTAACTAAAGTCGCTTTTACACTGTGGGCCATCTGAGATTTAAGTTGACATAAGTGAGAGACGCTTATATAAATAAATAAATAAAAATAACTAGAATTACAGTTGTATGCCTCTTTCAAACAGTCATGTATATTGCTATTTTTAGACAGTTTACATCCGGTCCGTCCAGGTTCTTATATGTAGTGAAGACTTAACACAGGGAATTTAACAAAAAAGGTATGAAGTGTATTTATCATAACTAGAATATGAATTCTTTAGTTGTTGCCAAAAATCTGTTTTGTGAGGATACAGTGACCTTGACCTTGCAAAACATGTGTGCACATTTTAATAAAGATTAGGAGGAAAAAATTCACACACACACACACACACACACACACACACACACAAAACTGAAGGATGGAGTCGAAATAAAGACAAAAAAAAAAAAAAATTTGTGTGAGTGGCAAAAAAGAAAACCTTGCAAGGCTGCATTTTGAAAACATGAAGCAGCACAGACACAAGACAAGCTGATGACGTAGCCCTGCTGTCTATTTTTTCTATTTACATCTTTGAATTACGATTCACCATATATTAATCACACAATCTGACATTCAAAGTGATGCCATACAGTCTGACACAGATTGAGACCAAGATTTTATTAGACTCATCTCGCACAGTTTGACATGCAATAAATTTAAAAGATTGCTGTTCCTGTTTAATCTAAAGATGCATTTAGATAGAAAATGTGTACTGTAATCCTGTAGTTGGTTGAATACAGTGGTCAACTAAGCTGTAAGGGTAGCTGCAACAAAGCTGAACACCCTGGAGGATGTAGTGCACAGCACCTTTAATCAAACAAAAAAAAAAAACTAAATTAACAACATTAATTGAGGTGCTTTTATTTCCTGTTGTTTTATGTGATCGTACAATAGTTTTGCTTGATTTAGAGCAGTTTATATTTTACTCTACATCTGAACTTCCAAGTTTTTAGATTGATGTACTGCCTTCAGGCAGCCACAGCTATCCATTAATTTTAGCACACCATGGGTTCAGTTGAGATAGATCACAGTGAACATTTAACCGGCTTCAAATTACTATTTGCTAATGTTACATTGATGCATGGCAATGCAGTTGCAAGCTGGGAAGGATTTGGAAAAAGTTCTTTGAAAGTGCATTCAAGGAAACTCCAGTGTTACAGACAAACACCAGTCTTTTCAAAGCAAGCAAGCACCTTACATTATCCTTTCCCTCACATCCATGTTGGTTATTGTTTGCCTTTACTACACACTGCCAAAGAGTGAGTTTTCAAATAAATCCCCGTTGCCAGCTGCAGTATAAAAAAAAACATTTCCTCTGTGATGGATTATGTTTTCCAACTTTCTGGTTTCCAGCAAGTTAATTTTCATAAGGTGAAATAACCAGAAACCCATAGCTACCTGTAAGACAGGAAATGTGTAAATCTTCTGGTATGCTTTTGAAAATGGTCCATGGTAATACATGACTTTTGCTTAACGAAAAAAAGGAAAACAAACAAATAGTTAAGAAAACAGGTACGGCTCATTAAAGACTGCTTGTGGAGTACTGACAAATTGATTATACTGAAGCAAAGGGCATTGAGATGTTATATGTATGCAAGTTTATTGCTGATTAATGATTGTGGCAAGTTTTCTACATAGTTAATTGACTGGTTTGTATCTACTCTTATATTTAGTGCTGCTGTAAAGTACCTATTTCACAGACTCCCACTAAAGGCAAACTGTTTGTAAAAGAATATGAAAATGGTTAACACTGTTAAAATGCTGTGAACAACAACAATACATAAAAGATTTGAAGAAAAAGAGAGAAAAAAAGAAACCCCAAAAGAAAAAAAAAAACCATCAAAGGCTTTTTACTGAGAGCAACATGTGCCGTCATTCACCAAGTAGAAGTCACAACAACAAGAATACAGAGCAATAAATAAAAAGTTCTCCTCACAGTAAAAACATTAATATAGCAAGAGTAGAGAGAGAGTAGAGAGTTGAGTAAAAGTGTAATATCATGGCTCTGACAGCAGAAGTATTAACTTAAAGGATTTGGGTTTGGTTGAACTCCTTTATGATGATCAGCAGTGCGACTATTATGCTACTGTCTGCTATTTACAGACTTAAATTAAACACTCCAGCTCTTCTGTCCACATGAGCAGAAGTCCTCAGAGGGCTTTTGGTCTGCACACTGTCTCACACCGTTTTCTTTTTCCACACAGTGTCTCTCTCTTTTCCAAATGCTGCCTTGATGCTCATGCCAGCAGGTCAACAGTCACATAAAATATGTGGGGTTAAAAATGTAAAAAAAAAGAAAGAAAAATGGATATGGATGAAATCAAATTACAGTTACGCAAGTACCCACAATGGTAAATTTTCATGGAAGCTGTAGGAATCACATATTGAGTATCTCCTGGAGTGTTTGCACTTACTGGTTCACAGTATGGTGCCATAGACTTTCTGTCTGTCATGCACATGTTGGAAAAGTCCAATAGAAAAGATTTAATATATATATATATATATATATATATATATTATATTATATATAGCCCAGGAACATGTTTCATTTTGTCATAAACACAAAACTCCTGAATGAGAGACTGTATTGAGTTACAGAAGCTAGTGGAATAGAGGCTAGTCAACGTCAACAGTCCAACTTTTTGGTCAATATGGTGAACAGCAGCTCAAGCAACACTTTCATTTTAACTCCTATTTTAGATCCTGTGATGTAAGCACACACTTGGGATTAAAATTAATGAGTTTTTTTATTCCACACAGAAACGTTTATGACTTTGATCTAAATTTGTCCAGGATCTTGTCTTGTCCTTTGTGACACGACAGTCTTCCCTCATTAACAGTCAACATGAAGCAGACGGTTATGCAACCAAAACAGCAAAGACCTCCAGATGATCACTTCTGATTCCACAAAAGCAATATTGTAAAATCGTAATCCCATAAACACTCAGATTTATTTATAATAAGGGAGCAAGACTCATTGTTTTTTCCAACATTTAACACTGTAGCCACTAAAAGCCAGTGTGAAAGACATCCATTTGTGAGCTCAGTGGATATGAGAGCAACTTCTTCCCAATCCAGAAAAGGCATATCTGTCTTTCAC
Source organism: Seriola aureovittata (assembly GCF_021018895.1). Taxonomy (NCBI): domain Eukaryota; kingdom Metazoa; phylum Chordata; class Actinopteri; order Carangiformes; family Carangidae; genus Seriola; species Seriola aureovittata. The sequence goes on along the minus strand of NC_079374.1, from coordinate 9,353,255 downwards.
TATAAAGATGAAATTATTACAGGCTTGAGGAGGTTTTCCTGCAATATCCATTCCCTGTGAGGAACTAGTTGTTCCCACCCGCCCCTGCTGTTGACTCTGCTGACAGAAGGTCTGGAACAAGACAGGTGAGATCATGTTTTTCACACTCTTGATTTAGCAGTTACACATCAAGTCACGGAGTAAATGCTCCATTACACCCATAATAGCAAAGGAACATAACTGGAAGGAAAACGAAACTAATATTCATTTTGCATTTTTTTATGTCAGTGGGGACAAATGCCTCATCACATCAAAGGGGAATTTTTTACACAGACTGTCCCAGCCTATTACTGTAGGCCGAGTGTTTGTACAACACAACAACAATCACCAAAACAGAGGAATAACCATTGGCAAACATCTTACTGATACTTGCTGATAAATAGCCAATGGTTCCTGTTGCTGCCAAAGAACCTGGTCTGAATCTAACCCCGATTAAAGAAGGATGACAATAAGACCTGTTTTTGACTTTATACTTTAAAGATAAACCTGCACTGCTATATATAGAAGTTCAGATCTTATCTTAAAACACGTCTTCTTGCATGGAAATTTATAATAACAATCAATCTAATGAAGGAGAAACAACTTCCTGCAAAGTAATCACAAACGTGATTACCTACCATGCATATTTCTGGAATTTCCAGGGGTGTATGGAGATAATGGAGATAATGGAATAGCTCAAATAAACTGAAAAAATTACAATTAAGATTTCTTAAATATATCCAAATATTGAGTGATTATGTTTCAAATATTTAGATTACCTCTGATGGATACATGGCTGAAATAGTTACCTAAAAGTAATGCATAAAATGCCAATAGTAAGCTAGAAGTAATGGGTTTAATTAGGGTTGCGCGATCTTAACCATAGTCCGTTCGTCATAAAACATAATAACATTGACAGTTAAATCGTATGAAACATAGATTGTAGTAAAACATGTTTTTATATATACTTAACAGTGTTAAACCCCATCCTGTTTACAGTTCAACTCAAATCAATTCTAATGAACACTTTTGGAAGCTGACAGGTGGTGTCAATGAAGGGATAATTGAGTTCGTCTGACAGACCTGCAAGAATATGATTACAAAGATCAATTGTGATACAGTATAACTCACTAATCAGCCTTTTTTGACCGATAGTCAAAGGATTGACCCAAATCGTCCTAATGGGAAAAAGAGCTGAAAAGCTCTTTTCATTACAATGCCATAGGACCTAAAGTGTTTCCCCTGAAGACTACTTTGGATGGCTGTGTATCAGAGCTAATGGCGTTATACTCATCACACAGACACGCACACTACTTCCCAACAGGAAAAATGCTCATCCTAGAACATCTGTGTGACATAAATCACCCTCAGAGAGGTTACCTCACAAACCACCAGGCCTCAGAGTGACAGAGAGACAAGCCCTTGGCAACGACCGCCAAGCAAGAGAAAGGAATTTAACTATCACAAACTGCGATACATCATCTTTAATTGCCAAAACCCTGAAATTATGCTTGAAGTGGGATTTGGGGATGAGAAGTAAAAGCAGGCTGAAAAATGGACTGATGCAACAGCAAGCAGAAATCAACACCCCATTATGCTAAATGTATATCCAGAAGTCTGTATAACTGTAGATGTTAACATGTCTTGCTTGGGTGCTTCTATACTAGTATGAATTCAATGGTGAAAATTAGGAAGTCTAAATACTCCATTTTGCTGAGAACGGACTTGAACTCATCAATACCCCAGTTCCAAGTTGTAATTAATGCTCTAAAAATTTAATACAAGTATTTAATGAAAATGCAGAATGAGACATTTATCAGGCAACTTTTTACTTACAACTAGGTTTAGGATTCAAACTGAAATTGCTTGTTTTTGTCTGCTACAGTACACATGTGTATCTGCTCTGTAAATCACATCATGTGTTCTCCTTGGAGAGAGGAAAAAAAAAAAAAAAAGAAAAAAAGACCAAAAAGGGAGAAATTAAGATTTTATATTTTTTGTCCATGACAGTGGCCCCTATTTTTGCGAGAGTATCGTTATCCATCTACATAGATGGAGAACTATGAGCCAATCAAATCTTGGCAGAGAGCAGTAACTTCGCTGTTATGTCATAGGCACACGTCACGCTGACTAACCAGCCAGACAGACCTGCTAAACGAGAGCTTTTGGACAACAACCAACATTAACATTCCTATTACAGTCTCTTTATAATATAACGTACAAACATGAATACAGAATTTTAATAAAAACTAATTTTGTATGTGACTGTTAAACCTGCATTAGTTGTTTCTTTTCAGAGACTTAGCAGTAGCACAAAAAGCTGTAAACACAACATTAACTAATTATCACCTTAAAAGATGAATATGGTGAACACAGTTTCCTATTTACATGTCAACAAATATTCCTTGAACTGGAAATATCTGTCAAGTGGGCCTGTTGACAACAGCACTGAGAAAAGCTCCCTGCTACGTCTGGAAACAATGCTAATACAGAGCAGCAAGAGTGAACAAAAATACTAAAATTGCAGGCTGGAAAACCAAAACAGTGGGCTAATTAATGTTAATTCACTTATAGCAGTTTGATGAATAGTATCCCTGCACTGGGTGTTTAATACTGAAAAGATATGGATCTGTAGCAATGACTATTGGACCAGTAGGACTTGGGAAAAGCTAACAATGACTTGGACACTCCTATCAGCCAGTGAACTCTTGGTCACCCATTACATGTATTACACTGCTGGTGAGGCACGTGGGCCGAAAAGAGAGCAGTCATCCAGCCACGTGCCTTTTTCTGATTCTTTCTCCCTCGATACAATTCGCCCTCCCCTTCCATCCTTCTCGTTCTGACACACACCCACAGAAAACATCCTGGAGACATTAATGGGTCCTCATCAGGCTTAGAAAGAAAATACATAGTCATAAGATCTAAAAAAGGAAATGACAAGAGGAGGGACTGGTGAGAGACTGAAGGAGAAAGAGAAAGAAAGTGCTATTACGAATGATAGAAAGAGATTAAAGTCAGTATAAAATGATCATATCCATGTCACGTCCGTGTCCTTGGACAGTTCAAGATGACTTCCACTGAAAAACAACTGCCATGTGGCTTTACTTGTTGCAGTAAAACATTTTATTATTTATTATATCTGATTTACATCCAGACATAACAATTTAACATGATCACTCATAACAAAAACCTTCCCAGGCAGCTGGTAAGAGCAGTGAATAAAAGCCTTCCTTGTAAATCGGGTCACATTCAAAAAGGTACCAGCTTTCCAGTAGCAAACCAGTGCAGAGAAACTCTTTTTCATGCTGCACAGGTACAGCAGGTAACATAGTTCCTGCACAGCATTTCACAGCCAGCTGGTGAGGGCTAGGGTTACACTTCCCGCTCACGCCGTCATGTATCTGCTCATAAATCAGCAGACTTTTATAAGACACTTAACAAGAGTCTGCACAGACAGGAGGGAATGAGCTGCAGACTTATTGAGATATCAAATAACACCTCTGTAGCCTTATCAGTATAATTACCTGTTATTGTTGAGACAAATGCCTCGGAAACAGGGAAAGAGCTATTCCCTTACATAATCCTATGATTTATTACCTTCACGATGAAGCAGAAAGTATTTACAGTGTATGTCCAAAAAGTTGGAATCCCATGCTATCAGGTATTTAGTCAAAGTTTAAAAGTTGATGTGCTTCTGCCACATATATCCATCACTCTTGGGGCTTCGCCAAACTGATATCTAGACTTGAGACATACGTGCCGACACACACATATGACTTACAGAATTAAAAACTGAACAAAGACAAAAACTGTCTCTAAAGAGTCTCGTTTTTTTTTTTTAAATAATGTTTTCAATTCCCTGATGTGTGATATATATTTTACAGTCCATTTCAAACTAAAACACAAAAGATGATTTTTTTTATTTTTTTTATTGAGCTGCGATTGATGCAGCCATCATTTAAAAGCATATAAACAGATACATGGCCCTCTTGTGGTTACACTGGATCAGACACATCCAACACACCACAGACTTATCACATCTTCTCAGCTATGACTAGATTCCACAACATAAGGTCTCCGGGTTTCCTTTACAAACACAAAACCCTTAGTAACTTTGTGCACTTGGAAGACGTGTAGTTCCCCATCAGGTTAACTCCCACTAAAACCTGTAAATCGTCCAGCTACGAATACCGACATGACTGATTAATTAATCACTCTGACTGATTAATTCCTCAGGGGAAAATTTTGGTTCAGTTAAAAAAATATGAGACACCTAAACACGAGACATGCCATCAAAGCTCCAAACATAACAAAACAGCATCAGTATTCATCATCAATTAATTACTGAGACAGATTTAAAATATAACTGTGTCTAAGCTAAATGAGACGACCTTTCATCATCCTTGCTCTTGTTCCATTTCAACATGCCGTAAATACCACCTGGGTGCATGCATCTTTTTATTGCTACTGAAGACAGAAAAACTCAAAGAGACTTTATCTACCGTTACGCTCAATGTTCTGTTTGGGGCCCTGGAGACCCTGGACCCTCTTTATTAGCTAAAAAAAAAAAAAAAAAAAAAACATACATAACATTGTTTTATCACTTAATGACCTTTCACAATTTTATGAGAATTGGTTCTAAGCATTAGAAACTCATTAACATGAGCTTGAACTGGTGACATGTTTGAACATGTCAGAGACACCAGTTGTAATCACTTTCATTATCGATTAATCTGCAGATTACTGTCTCAATTAACCAGTTAACTATAAAATCTCCAGCAGCAGTGAAAAATGTCCAGCCCAGTTTTCCAGAATCCAAGGTAACGTCTTTAAAATTCTTGTTTTGTCTGACGAACAGTCCAAATTCCAAAGATACTCAGAAAGCAGCAAATATGAGACCATATGAAGATTTACAGGGAGCTAGACCTATAGTAGTCAGTATGAAGGATGCCACACATTACAGGCTCTACAGTATTCTTGCTATTTTAAACTCATTATTCAGCACAATTTAAAAACAGGAATGAAGAAATGAAATTCTCACAAGCAACTGCCTTACAGGCTCATTCACAAGTGACTGGGAAAAAAAATCCATACTAACCAAAGCCAAACCCACACAACAGGGTCCGTGTGCAGACTATCAACCTACAGCAAAGGCTGGATTACCAACCAGGACACAAGACTCCAAGGTTTACTCCATGTCATTTGGATCTACATAATCTGGTTAATAGCACATTTGTTAGCAATGTGCACTCCTGAAGTAGAATATCAACTGACAGATCCTCGATTTTCCATTTTGTTGATTCTAATAGTTTTTTTTTTTTTTACTGACCAACAGTAAAAAAAAATGTTGACCTTACTATCCTGAAATACTGACAAACTAGCAAATATTTACATCTGATAAACTTGCACAGGAGATTTTTTTGTAATTTCTGCTTTAAAAATACACTATTAATTAATTAATTATCAAAATTGTTCCCAGTTAACCAACTAATCAATTAACCCACCAACCATTTCAACTCTAGAGTACAGGCTGGTATAGATATGTATAGTGGGGGTGAATCGGGTCCCAACGGCTCATTTATTAAAGATGATGATGTCAACAGTTCATAATATGACCTGTTAAAAAAGTGTTAAATACACACCAACAGCCACAGAGCAGCATTTAACTATCGGGAAAGAAACCAGCGAACAAACAGACACAAGTCAGACTCAGACGGAGAGAGAAAAGAAAAAGTATATCTGACTCACTATTTGACATCGAAATCCATCTTCGTCTCTTTCCTGCGGACGAAGTGTCCACAATGTCCCACTGCACCTGTTGCAAAAACACCGGAGCTAATATCGTTAGCACTTCTGGAAAACAAGCTAACTCCGTTTCATTTAAATCAAGTTGTTGTTGACTTTCAAATGTTTCTTACGAGGCCACAGCATGACTGGCTTTCACCGTCCACTTCAGAGTTTCTTCTCCAGAGGTGTTTTGCAGTGACACGACTGATTGATACTTCATGATTCTCTAATTAAAGAATGCTAGTTTCACCTGTTCTCACTCCTGCAGAATGTCGGTAAAGCTGCAATACCCATGTTTTACCACACACATTGGCTAATGTGTACCAGCCGTTACAAGGGGGGCGCTGTTTCGGTTATTTGAGAAAACGCGTCTTAAGTGATACAATCGGCAGCGGTGAAAAGTAACTAAATCCATTTTCTTTCAAAGTAGCACTAAAGTACAGTTTTGAGGTACTTGATTATTTTGATGCTAGTTTATACTACACTACGTTTTAGAAAGAAATTGTATGTTATACATTCATCTGACAGCCATAGTTATTTGTTGTTACTTTACACAAGATTTGACATGCTTTGTCAAATTAAACTACCAAACAGAGATTTTTATACAATTCCATGAAGGTGAGGATAAAATCATAATAAAATGGTTGCTGTAATTATTACATTTATCTTGTTGCTGTGGTGGTTAGGCTATTTATTTATTTATCTATTTTGTAGTGCTTGTAGGTCTGACTGTAGATATGGGCCTGAATTTGACAACTCCTGAGGCCGATTTATTTCTGTGTTTTCTTTTTCCCTTTGTCTTGTGATTTGGTTAGGCGTGTTTTTTGTTTGTTAGTTTATACTGCTTTTGTGGAAAAGAAAAAAACAGGACAAGACCAAATCATGTACCAAACAGTACCCAAATCATGCATTAAAGCAAACATGTATTTAAATATATATATATATATATATATATATATATATATACAAACATATAATTCAAAATATCTATCCCATTGAGACGAAGAAGAAAATGACAAAAATATTTAAAAGGAAAAACAAAGTGCATTTTGCTATCATTATTATAGTTAAAAACTTTACTAATTATAATACAGAGAGGAGCTTTGTGGGACCCCAGACAATATGCAGTAATGCCAATGTTGACTAAAAACATGGGTTGAATTAGTTGTCCCTTTTTTCCAGAGCAGTTGCACAGGAATTGTGTTGTCATACATTACGAACCCAGCAACTACAGCAGAGGTCTGACGCTGGAAGCGGTGCTTCTCTCACACAGGCAAACATCAACCCACCTGGTCAAGAACAACCTTCGACCTCTCATCGGTTCCTCACTCCTCTAATCAAATTATGCTCCAGCATGAAAACATTACCGGTCAGTCTGTCAGCGTGTAGTAATGATTTCCTCCCTCACATGGTGTTTTCCATTTTTCTGCGCTGAAGTGACACTGACTTCATACTGGTAAATAGTCTAAACTGGGTCTGTGCAGAACCACTTGTTGCTGCCTGCCACTTTTCATCCAACATTCACATTTAACACAATAAGCTCTAAAGCAGACACACCCTCCTGCTCGATTACAATGTTGTGTAAGTTGTGATTTTGATTTTCTAATAATCAGTAAAAATTAAATGACGCCATCGTTGGTCATCATCCCACCCACTGACCTCACCAAACCACACCAAATATAATCCAAACCTCTGGAACAATGCTTTTGTTAAAAACATAACAAAGAAGGGGGCAGCTGGATGCAATTTTTTTTGCATGCAGTACAATGACACATTGTTCAGTATTTATTGTTTCACCAGGCCAATGGCATGTTTACACAATGTCCAGCACTTGCATAGGCATTAAATTACACAGCCAGATTCTGGCACGTATGTGACACAGGATGATTACTGGTATATACTCTTTTAGAAACTGTCATGGCCACAGGAGAGCCTATAATCCATATGAGGCTAATCTGCTCTTCAGATTATCCGGGAGCGACTAAACACCTGGCCCAACAGCATAGTGGAAGAAGCCAATATATCAGTGACTCTAAGAGCAAGAGCAAGTCCTGTCACATTCCCTTTGGGTGAGCAGTAGTGAAAAAAATATTTTAATCCTTTACTTAAGAAAAAGTATCAATACCACAACATAAATGTATGCTGTTACAAATAAAAGTGTCTGAGATCTTCAGTTCAATCTATAATGAAATATTTTATAACAGGCTGATTTTGTGAAGTAATGCAGTAGAAGTACAAAGTACAAAGTGGAATTACTCAAAACTAGTACCTAAAAACTGTACTTAAGTAAATGCACTTCTTTTAAATTTAACCACTGGACCTCAGTCTGCATTTTATAAAAAACATTTTATTTTTGTTCATGTTACACTTTTTTATTAGTGATTTACACAGCTGCACGGTATGATAACACAGTTAAAATGGTGAAACAGTTATCAGTATAAAAAGAATATGTTTGTATATTGAAACATTTGAGACACACACAATTCACATCCTACAATACAACTGTTAATAATACAGTATGTTCAGTGTTATTTACATGACAGAACAGTGTATGGGATGATTGGCTGTTTGTCCAGGTGGCAGATGGAGGGTGTTGACAAAAACTGTCTGCAGACACATAAAAAGCCGCATATAAAAATAAAACTGTATATGCAGATTGCGAAAGGCATGTCACTGTCACAAGAGTCTGTTTCACCAGTGTTTATCGCTTGTGTAGACGACATCTAAAGAGGAGCAGAGGATGAGAAGCATGTAATGTAAACAAGAAGCTAGGACGTGATCTACGTGTCTGTCTCTGACCTCCTAAACAGAAACTGACGGTCACACTGGCCGACAACAAACGCAAACCTATAGATTGTAATCAGCTGCAGCTGTGAGGAGCCACTCGAGGGGCGACACGGGTCAAGCACAACAAGTCCAGGGAGAAACGTATGAAAATACCAAAGAAAACACTAGAATTAGTCTGTCAGGAGGTTTCAGATTGAGGAGGAGGAGCAGGATCATGGCCAAACAAGTAGTCACAGGACAGATCATTTTTTAGGAAGAATTGCTGGCAACCTTGAAGTTTTTTTTCTCAACAGGAGACACAGCTTGAGGTTGTCTTTTCAAAGAGCACAGCTTGCTTTTCCTGGTTTTCCCATTCTTTCTGTTGCATTACATATGACATCTGAAAGCGGAGCATTTGATCAAATCCCTGGGCAGCTTGCCCCTGAGCGTTTTTCCAGTGAAACGTGTTTTCATTTATTTCTGGATCCCAGAGCTATAGTGGGTTCATGCTCTCTGTCTTTGTCGCCTCACCACTGTTTTTTATTTTCCTGTGTCTGCCACACCATACATTTACAAACATACACCAAAGCGTCTGATTGATGAAGCCCTTTAAAAAGGAAAAAGAATCACCTGCCAGTAGAAAACTAACTGGAATAACCTTCCACTTCAGACTGTGAAATGCTGCTTTAACATTGATGAATAGTATATCACATAATCTAGCAGATTTGGCCACCTTAAAGGGATAGTGTGACATTTTGGGAAATATTTTTTTTTGCTTTCTGGTCGAGATTTAGATGGGATGACCAATACCATTTTCATATCTGTACATAAAATATAAGGCTACAACCAGAAGCCATATGGCTTATCTTTGCACTAAGACAGGAAACAAGGGGAAGCAGTTAACCTGGATCTGTCCACTGGTTACCTACTGGCATCTCTACAGCTCCCTGATTAATACATTACATCTGAGCTTTTGGTTGGTTTTTTTTGGACAATTTTATGGGTTGATTTTGTTAGCTTTGGACAGAGCCAGGCTAGCTGCCCCCACCATTTCCCCAAAATGTTGAACTATTCCTTTAATGCACAAAAGTACTCTAATATAGAGAGTTGATCCTTTCGTGTTGCTTTTAAATTGTAAAAATAAGTCATTATAGATCACTACATTTCAAATTGTATTTTAAAGTAAGATAGCACCGTTGACTATACAGCAGCAACTCTCTCAGTGTATGGAGACACAAGAGAGCAGAGAAAACTGTTTCAATAATATCCTAACTACAAACATCCATATATACATATTCACAGCTTTATATTCTTCCCTTTGGACAACAATAGAGAAATAGGATATGATGAAACAAAACCATTATGTCACTAAGCAAAAGTACTACATAGTTATGTGTACTGTTATGCTTCTGTCAACATTTCAAGTAATAGGATGCAGTCCACTTTTCCTCAAAGGGAGACATCCAGTAGATGAGCAGCAAAACATGTCCCTTGATGTCACAGCCAGCTCGCCCAGTCAAGAAGAGAAGGCACAGAGGAAGGAGGCAGAACAGTCACTAGCTCTGCCCACACAGGCAGGGACAGACACAGACACAGCGAGGGGCCCTTCATTGAGAAAATAATCTTGTACTGAGTGACAGTCCTTTCAAACAGTGCAGTCTTGACGGGGAGCTTCACTTTTTTAACATAGAGCCATGTTTCTGTGGAGCAGAAGATGTGTGTCAACACATGCCAAATATATACACTACAAAATCTTCTATTATCATATGTTTTAGATTTTTCTGCCCACATTATCTCTACGTTTTAAGTGAATGGTCTTGATGCAGCAAAGTGAATTTATCCTTAAGTTCCTGCAAATGCCTTATTTTACCTTTATCTTAGGTGCAATATGCTGTGTGCCGACTAGTGATTCAACCTTTACAGGAATAGATCAACACTTGGGGAAATATGCTTATTCGTTTCCTGTTGAGAGTTAGATAAGTACACTCTGGTAAAAGGGGGAAACAGTTCACCTGGCTGTGTCCATAGATAACAACATCTGCCTATCAGCACTTGCTCACTAATGAACATGTTAAATCTACTTTATTTAACCTTAGAAAATAACTATTGACCATACAGACATTAAATTTGTGTTGATGCAACTTCAATAAGCATATTTCCCAAAATGTCAAACTGTTCTTTTGAATCTTTTGAATCCTGAGTCATGCAAAATATTTAAAACTTTCCTCCACATCTATAGTCAACTAACAATCCATGGCTTACTTATATCTAATAACTAGTTATACAGAGAGAGGTCACTAATCATGGTATGAGGAGGTGTTTCTTCTTCTCCCACTGCATGCTCTATTTCTTTCCATCTAGCTTTATAGTCCGGTTAACACCAACCAATTAAAAGTCTTGTTGTTGTGCTGCCATACTTCAAAAGTTCTAAAACTCCGGGGTTTTGTATCTTACACTAGGTTTTTTTTCCCCTGCCCATATGCATAGATCTTAATTTGACCCATTCCTAAAACTGTTCTTTTGGTATTGGTATTGACTGAAAAAGATATATTATTGACATGTTCATATCTAATATCTGCTGATTTTGATGTTGATTGGGGCATTGTACTGTAACTGAGACTGAAAACCTCCCACACAGTCTAATAATGAAGAGGAAATACCTTGTTGTTCACAGCAGAGTTTCATGTCTATGTAGAGGAGCTCTCTCTGCGGGTGTCCAGGACACTGCAGCACATGCAGACACACACAAACACAACAGATTTCATCTTTCTAGGGAAATAACTCACTTTATTTACTGCACAAACAAGTACCCACAACTTAACTCAGCAGATCTCCATGGCACAGAGAAGAGGCATTTACAGCCAGATACGACTTAAAAACCATCACTGCCGTTACACACAGACACACTGCTACTGCCAAACAGTTGGCAGACAAAAGAATGTCTGTCTCCTAATGGTTTCTGTCTCACTGTATCAACTTCAGGCCTGGCTGGTGCAGATTTAGCCGTGATAAATCTGTCTCCCCACTGGTTTGGCATGGCTTGAACTCCTCATCACTCCGATCTTGTCAGCCTCCTGTATCTCAAAACTCACTTCCCCTTTTTTCCTCATATCCTGTCTGGCCTGTTTATCTCATTGCAGTCTAAGAGAGGAAAAACAAGAGAGGCACTCACGCTTGATGCTGCCGCACAAAGTCTGCAAACTGCCGGTCCTTAGCGTAGAGCTCAATGATGCGTATCCTGTCTTGGATTTCCTGCAGAAACACATGATATCAGTCAGGAGGGAACATTACATCACAGGACAGGCTGTGGCTGAATCAAAACACGACATTACACCCAAGAAAAAAAAAAAAACAAAACAAAACTAAAATGTCTTTCTTATTTCAAGGGTGCAAAAGCCAGTTGGTAACAGCAACAAGTTTGCAGCCGTAGGCAATTCAGATCCTCTTCAGGTAAAATACGGATGTGGGAAGAGAGAGAGCTTGCCTAGTGAGGGTTGGGGGCTGTGGGGCGGTAAAGTTATAAAGGCATCCTCTAACTTTCTCTATGATCTGTGAAGTGTTCATTCACCTGTATTTATGGAGAATCATTTACAATCAGATGTTTGATCAGATCTTAAATTTTATTATTAATTATTAATTTATTAATTAATTATTATCACTTATTTTAGCATCACTGCTGGTTAACATTTCATTGGATAATAAAGATAATAGTGTAAAACAGTAAAATAAAAATAAAAGTATAAATGTGGCTAAGACATCTCTTCTAAATCAACCAGGGTACAGCAGCATACACACACACACACACACACACACACACACCTCCTTGGTCAGTTCACTGTTCTCATAGATGTGCCGTATCTCCTCGCTGCTGAAGTCGGTTGAGGCCTCTGCGCTGGCACTGCTGTAGACTGGAGCCTCAGGGTAGCGGCGGTAGTAGTGGCTATAGCCTGTGGTGGCCTCGCTCTCATACATGGGATTGTACTTGGTCGCCCTCTCCAGAGATGGGAGACTCTCTGCTCGTCTGCAAAACAACACACAGAGAAATTGGTCCCAGCGAAGAAGCGGGATGATGAAGCAACACACTGTTTAGGGAGCCAGAGAAGAAAACTGGGCGGCAGCGAATAAGACTTTAGCATTGATTAATCTTTCTTATCCTCAGATGTTTATGTCTGACTGTCACAAAGCCTCTTGTGTTAGGTGTTTAAGGCTTTTTGGAAATAGATCAGCGCCATATCTGATCAGTTAATTGGCTGAGGTTAACACAATGTTTCTCTGCAAGCTACCGTGGTAAACAGGCCAGACACACACACACACACACACACACACACACGGGCGCATGGCTATTAGACACTTCTGTACTTCTTGGGAGCGAAAAAGTGAAGGAGGGAGCAAAAAATGACAGAGGGAAAAGAAACAGCTAGTCGGAGGGGTGGTCACACTGCTGATGGTGAAGAGATGGTGCAGTGGATAATATTGGCTGTTTAACTGAGGATACAGTCCTGGGATGTCTCAAGTTATCCTGTCCACTCAAGAAAATAACAAGACTCCTTTAAGGACAGACACACTCTAGAGTTAAGCATTTCTGTTCACTATCAAACAGAAACAAAGCTTTGTTTCTACAGACGAACAGATTTAACAGCTTTTGCAGGCTGAAAAAAATCTCACTGGTTAATCAATCATATACTGTTCATTTTATTAAGCTGAGTGGTGAAGGTTATATGTATATGGATTACAACAACCCCATAGTTGAGTGGTATTCCTCACCTTATGGGATCCTCCGACTCATCCTTGTCATACTGATCCCGTAACGTCCTGGCCAGGAAAAAGATCACTCCGGAAGCCACCAATAGGAAGCCGGCAACTGAGGCGATCGCTATGCCGACCACCAGTGGTTCGGACACATACTCCTCACAGTGTTCTCCTCTGTACCACCAGTTCTCCCCGACACGACACCTGGGAAATTTGTCAAAATTTCAAAAAATAATTTTGGCCTAGAACTTACAGCGTAACAATCAAGAACAGAAGATTGCACAACACGAACAGATGCAGGTTCATTTGAAAAACTTTTTAAACATTCAGGGAACAGCAGAAGAACAAAATGTTACAAACTCATCACTGCTCTTCTATCTTTTATTCTCTGTTGAATGATTAAAGAATGTAAAAACAGTTTTGTATTTTGTCTTTGCATAATTAATAACATGTCTACAATTATAACATTCTGTATGCGTCATTAAATCATTCATGCCATGTTTAATATTAGAATAAAAATGTTTGTTTCCTGTCTTCATGGAACAATGCAGCCGCACAGCGAGACGTAAACAACAATCCAAGAACATGCGGAGCTGCCTGCATGTTTTATGATGTGGTAGTGGGTGTGAAACAAAGGTTACCACTCATCTTGGCACACAGTATCTTATGTGTCTGTTCATAATCACTCAACCTACAATATACAACAGCCTCAGTTAAGCCAGAGGACATGCTTCTTTCACTGATTAAATTATTGGCATATGATCCTACACACGTAAACACATGCAAATGTCTGTTTGGACACAGAAATACATGCACAGACACTAAAATCCACACAACAAAATCTCTTTGTGAGTAATTCTTATGTTTTGTTTTTTGTTTTTTTTTTGATAATTACAGGAAAGCGTGGTAAAAGATTAGGGCTGTAACATTATATCATGCACAATGTTTCATTACAAAAAACTGTAATGATGTTTGTGCTGCAGCTGAAAAATGGAACAATATAATCAGATATTAGCAATTACCCCTTCACAAGTGGTATTCATTCATGGTATTCATTTCATTTATGCACTGCACAGTAACTTAATGCCTTGGAGTGTAAATAAATTAACATAGTGAGCTGCCAAAGGTTTGAGTCAAAATGTTAATTTAATTTATATCTTGATCTAGGCCAAAAATATAAATCTCTGAGGATGGTTAATAGTTTTTTGTAGCCAACTAAGGTGTAAAACTAAATCTTTATTCCATTTAGTTGTTTATAATTATGATTCCTTAGGCTAGAACACATATTTACCTCACACATACAGTATGTGGAGGCAAATTTAAAACAGGCGTTCTGAGCAAAGGCTTGCAGTGTACGTGACATCTCTCATCTCCACATGATCTTGGGTAAGCAAAGTACCTTCAAAACTAGAAGCTAAGACTCTGGCTTCCTATGTGCACTACAGTAACATGAAAATCTGTTTAGTGTTATGCGATGGGGTCGCTCGGCCTCGCAAACCTGCAACACAGACACTCTTTCCTGCAGACAGGCAGATCACTTCCCATAATCCCCACCCACCTGCAGATGGCTCCCTGGCCCGGGATGATGTCACACTTGCCGTCATTGAGGCAGAAGTCGGTCTGCAGCTCACAGATGCTCTGACAGGGAAGGCCGTCCACGCTGAAGTAGCCAGCGTTACAGACACACTCTGCCTCCCCCGACCACTTGTTCACCTTGCACTCCGCATACTCGTTGCACGCCTGGAACTTACAGGGGTCAGCCTGGTCACCTGGATGTTAAAAAAATAGGAGAGCATTTACATTAAAACTGAAGATTACAGGTTTGCTATATGCTCATGGTGATCAGCATATCTACTATCTGTTATCTCAAAAGATTTAGAATATGCTCAAAATTTCAAAAGAAAGGTAACACAGACTTTAAGAAATAGTTGAACATTTTGTGAAACACACTTATTTACTTTCTCACCAAGAGTTAGATGAAGAGATCTACACTCTCGTGTCTGTGCGGTAACTACAGAGCCGGGTTCAGCTTAGTGCAAAGAGATCCAGCATTGTGTATTGGCTGTGACTCAGACAGATTATGACAGCTCAGCCATGATTGTAAACACAAGCATGATTCACTGGTATCATGAATGGCCGATTACAAGCTGACTGATGCTCTCAAACAAAGAAGCCTGGAATTAGATACCACATGAGGAAGTGAGGAAAAGTAAGTGCATAGAAAGTGTCATGCTAGGCTAATAATTGAGCTGTGTTATAAAAATGAAAGGAGTATAATTCACACTGTAAAAAATAAAAATTAAAGAATAATTTAAAAAAAAAAAGGGCTGCGCACAGTAATCAGTCATTCAAAGTGAAGTTAATGACATGTGCCAACTTGGCTGTGGTCCAGGGAAGCACTGATTATCTCACCCAAGCTGATGTGACAGTGACTTTCAAGTGTCACAACAGGGATTCACTGCCGAGAAACTTTCACATTCAAACCCGTTTTCCAGAGTGAATTAATGTTGTTATTTCACCAAGCAATGTTCTGAAATTACACCCAATAGTTTGACATTATGTGAAATGCTCTCTTTACTTTGTTGCAGACAGTTAAATGAGAAGATCGATACCTCTGCCGTGCTAAATATGAAGCTACAGGCAGCGGCAGGCACCATTTCTTGTTTTATAATGGGGTAATGTGCAGGACTACTGCTTGGCTAGGCAGTGACTTCCTGGAGTTGTGCAATCACTGTGAGTGAAGCTTCTGGCTGCAGCATTACACTGAACATGCAGACATGTGAATGGTATCAATCTGATCTATATCTTGGGGAAAAAGTGAATAATAGTCTTTTCTAAGACTATTCATTTGAGAAAGACATAAGCCTCAACCAGATGATGCTTTCACATCTGTCTTCGCCCCAGCATAGATCAGTGAGCACCTACCCGACTCGACATCCAGTGAGTACTTATCAATGGCCAGGTTCATTGTCTGGTAGGCTGTGTTACAGAAATCTTCCAGGATCAGATAGACGGTGGTGGTGACGCCACGAGCCACAGGTCTACCAAATTTCATCCGGCTGTTGACCACAATGCTCCCGTTCCTGAAGTTCAGGATCTCCAGGTTCTCAAAGTGAGTCAGGTTGGACTGCAGGTAGGGTACAAGCTGGGAAACAATTTTTTAAAAAGTATGATTTTGATTGTGCAAAGCAATGATACAACAGTAAGAATAATGATAGCCATGAGTTAATATGATGTAATGTTTACCAGCTCTAGAAAGCGTTGCTCCAAAGCTTTGTACTCTGGAGAGCTCTTGTTAAAGAGATCGTCTGAGAAGATCATGTTGGTCACCCTCAGGCTGAAGAACACCATCAGTGCTCGCCCAGGGTTCACAGGCATGGCGATACTGGCCTGGTCTGTGCCGTGTGCCACACCAAATGGGAATCCAGTGCTGCCCTCCTCTGTGTGGTTAATCAAACCATAACCATAGTGAACCACGTCATAGTCCTGGTCTCCAATGGTGGCATCATCCAAGCCTTCATTAGAGGTCTGTATCTGGGGGAAAAAGAAGTAAACCCATTTTGTAATGATACCTGTAACTGGGGCACAACAATTCTTACTAAGTGTTATAGAGCTGCTTTAATGACTCAACATTCAAAATGAAATCAAAACAAATTTTTGCTAAGAACTCAGCATCTATGCCCTCGGTGTTTGGTTTGACTTGTGTACTTTTTTGTTTACAATTGTGATTGCCAAAAAAGGATCTCAAAAGCAACTGAATAAGGCAATTTATCGAATACAAGTACCACATTTCCACATCATGTTTTCATCAGGTCATAAAGTTCAATACAAAATTCAATAAAAAAAAATCAATAAAATTCAATTAATCAATTCAATAAATTGTCCTCAATGGGATCATTTATTCAGTGTGCGGGCATTCTTAGTCTTTGGCCGACACACTGGAAAACATGTTGGGATGGGGATAATCTACCATCAGGCATTGATTAATGACCAAAAAGAAGAAGTGTAAGAGTTGTTTCTTTTTCTGCAGAAATAGTTTCTCTTCGTTAGTGTTCTCTGCGTTGCATACATTTTTGATATCACCATTGGTACTAGTAATTTGTTTGGTGCAATATCTGCAATACCTGGCAGCCACTTAATCGCCCAACAGGTAGTTATTTCACCAGCAGGGGGATGATGTTGTCAGCCATCATTTAGCTTCATCTGTGATTTGAGCACTTCGTACATTAGTCTGTGACCATGATTCGAATTATGGGGTAACATGCAGAGGTCTGAAGTTACAGGACTACTCGCTGCTGTGAGTTTGGACAGTCTGGTCCTTTGCTATCACCACATCAAGACCAGTGAAAGACAGATAACCCTCCTTCCTGTGTAAAATGCAGGAAAAACACACTGAGTGACCGGGAGGTGCCAATCACTGAGCAGTCATTAGTGCTATCATTACCAAGCTAGGCTAATGAGCTTTCAATTTATAAGTGAAAAACAAACTTGGGGCGCCCCAAATGTTGTAAAGTGACAAACAGCTTAAATCACAGTCACTACTGAAACCTTGACTTGTTGAAAAAGGTGGAAAAACATCTTGTGTTGAGGTTTCATATGACGTGCTACAGTCAGTTGTGCACCACGGAAGTTGACAGTGTGTCACCTAGCAACAGTGGCTCTCAAAAGTCAGTCAGCCATTGCAAAGGCCTGAAGCCAAAAGGCCTTGGCAACGGTTCAAGCTGAAGCTTGGATTTTGTTCTCAAGGATTTGTCCAAAAAGGGTTTTTATCCATGTTCGGAAAGTGGAAAACAACAGCTGCAGTGTCACTATAGTTTCTATCCTTACACAAAAAGTGAGGAGAACTGGTTACCCTAAACTCAACCTATAAAGTGAAAGTATATGCTCATTGTGTCCTTATGTTTACTCTTTAAGTCTTATACTTGTTGTGTATCTTGGTTGTGTGTACATGTGGTTGTGATTCCTCCATTTTAAAAGCTAGAATTGTGTATCCGGAGAAATTTGTAGTATTCAAACCAAATCCTGTGTCATTCTTTTGCTTTACCTCCACCAGTGCAGGGATGATAATGTCAGGTTGCACATCAGAGGCAGGGTCAACATCAGAGATACGAGTGAAAGGCGACTCCCTCTCTGGAGACAGGGTAGTTGGTTGGGCAGGGCTCAAAGAATCTGTCACTGGTGGTACTAGTTCATCCTTGTTCACCAGTAAGATCTCATCATCTGTGAGATCTTCTGAGGAGATGTAAGGAGCCTCCGTTTCCTCTTTATCTACAACTGGAGCTCCAGGCGTTTTTGGATCTTCCTTCACATCTTGTCCCTCGCCATCTGTTGCTTCCTCCACGCCGCCATCTTCAAATACAGATTCCTCAGCATTTTCAGATACCACATTTCTGGCTGCATCTTCTGGGTTTACCTCCTCATCTGCAGGTGGAACATCTGTGAGGTTTGAATCTTCAGCTGTCCCCTCCACTGAGTCTTCACTAACAGGAAGCAGACCGGGCTCTGGCTCTGGCTCTGGCTCTGGCTCTGGCTCTGGCTCTACATCTACATCTACAGCCTCAGGAGGTGGGTCTAGGCCAGGCAGGCCTTCTTCCTCTGTGGTCTCGGTTGCAATTGTGGAGATCTCCAGCTCCTCTGGAATCTCTGCCTCATTCACATCAATCTCAGCAGGATGGTCTTCTTCCGGAGTAACCTCCTCTCCCGCTTCCTTTGTGTCAGCTTCAGATGTAGCATCTGCATCTACAACAACATCTTCTGTTATCAGTCCATCTTCCAAAGAAGTCTCCTCAAGAGACACGTCCTCTTCTTCTTCTGTGGCTGACGTTGGCTGTAGCAGGCCCTCCAGGTCACCCGTGCCTGAGCCGGAGGCCTCGATCTCCACTGGTGGTTCGGGCAGTGTGATATCCTCTGGCAGCTCAGGGGAGGGGAGTTCAGCTGGGAGCTCCTCTGGTGGGGGGTTCTCTACAACAGGAGTCTGCACAGTGTCCTCCAGCAGCAGACCCTCCTCCTCAATGCCTGGAAAAACAAAGTTGAGAACTCAGTGCGCCTGCTGATCTCCCTTTTTAGAAAGTGGCTACCATTTTTCCAGTGCCCATTTTATTCAAAATCAACTAAATGAGCACTGAAAGACCCCCAAAAAATTGCCCATATTCTTCCTAACAAATAGTTGGAAGGTGTTAGAGCGGTAGGAAAGGAAAAGCTGGATAGAAAAAGTCAGATATGAAAAAGAAAAAGCAGCAGAGGGGGATAAACTGCATCGGTAAGTGTATGCTTGTGTTCAGGATTAACACTCACTGTCAGCTTCAGGTGCACTGGTGGTCAGGACAGGAGCAGGAGATATAACAGTACTCTCCTCCAGGACAATGATGTCATTTTCTGCTGCCGTTGCTGTGTTGGTTTCAAAGGGCTCAGGCAGGACGTCATCTTCAGTGTCCTCTTCCAGGATCATGACCTCTGGTGGCTCATCGACAATAATGACCTGCATCACAAACTGGCTTTATTATGTGAACTGTTAATGCTATTTCACTGGAGTGTGCTATGCAGTCAGGATCTACGATTGGCCTGCTGTTTTATATTCATGGGTCAGGCCAATCAGAGCTTCTGCAGCTGCTCAGTGAATCAAAGTTAATTTTTAAGACAGTCATGCACATTGTGCACAACACTACGTATCTTATTCTGCCCTTTTGCACAAACAGAACTGTCACATTTCTCAAATTAATACATGAAACCATCACGTTTTCTAGACTGTTTTTCACTGTTTCAGGCTTGACTGGCTTTTTCTTGATTGCGTCATATGTTTGCAGAGAAGAAGACACAACCAGTTTGACAGCACAAGAAAGGAGAATTAACACCTCCCGCTTGACGAACCAATGGTAATTTGGTAAAAATTTGTGCAATCATTTGGATAGAAACATGTGACAAGAAGCATTATTTTGGTAATTACAAACAAACAGAGTAAAAAAGGAAAGTAAGAAAAATATGGAGCCTTAGATGTCTGGAAGATGATCTGTCTGTTCCTCAGCTTTTCCTCACTTTTATATCTGAAGACTAAAGTTTTATTTACAACATGTAAACTACTCCAGTAATATTAAAACAAGATCACTACAGTTTATCACGGATCTTTTGACAACAGTCATGTGGAAAATCAGACGGTGGAACTGCTCAAACTGCAAAACAGCCAAGTTAAATTTCTGAAAAGCCAGAAATCTATCAGATCATCGATCGTTCAGGCTATTAATCAGGCATCGTGACCTCCTCAAAGTGCACGTCAAATAACATCTAATCTGGCAGAAAATTCCTGATTCTTAAAGTAGTTGGGGCCGACCAATTTGGGGCTAAAATCGGACCAAATCCTTACACTGTCTGCCTGGTTCAAGGAAAAACCACAGGCACAAAGTAACTGTTTTTACAACTAGTTAGACTACAGACTTTTTTGTGTCCAGTTAACTTGTTGCTGTGCTAGTTCATTTTTACAATTTAACTTTTGTTTATGGATTAATTTTGTAATTTGCCATTGAATTTGTTGTTTAATGCTGTTTTTCCAGTTTCAGAATCGTTTCCTGAAAACTTTAAAGGCAGAAGTAGTGGAGGATTTCCTTTGAGTTTATTAATGAAGGTTTCATTTTGGTGGCATACTGCAGGCTCCATACTTCTTTTATAAGTCAATGAAAACTTGAAAGAGAAAAACCAGGGCAGCAAAGTTCTTCGGTGGCACAGTAGCTTTCTGCTCTGGCCCGTGAATCAATTACTGATGAAAAGTTTGCCAAACTCTTCCAGTTCATATAATGAGTCAAATTAATCACTCAGCTATAAAGCGAACCAGCAGACACATATAGTGCAACACAAACTCTGATTATCATCAAAGACCATGCTCAACCACAAGACAGCGCAAATAAAGACAGACTTTAGATAGTATTACTCGTCTGAATGAACTCATATGTGCACTCTCTTCTTGGCTGTGCTTTGGTGTGGTGCGCTGTAGCCTTTGCCCCAGAATAGCAGTGGATTATTAAAGCAAGAGCCAAACTAATCCCGAAAGCTTCACTTCATCTTAGCTGGTGAGCTCATCCCCTACCTGCACTGGTGTGGTCTGGACAACATCACAAGCCAGTTACAGGTTATCGCAACATCAGTCGTACCACGACTGTCAGCTTCCTTAAACAAAAGTGATTTGTCAACTATGTGTAGCTCGAAGCCGACGGATAGCCCGAAGAGAGAGATTGTTGTTGTGATAGTTGTGGAGGTAACCTGTTACTCACCGTGGCTCCGTCTGCAGCGTTGATAGACTCGGGTATCTCGGACACTGTGAAACCAGAGGAGGAACAAATATTAATGCAAACTGACACAGAAAAAGGTAAATGCGCCAAATAGCCTAAATGATCCTGCCTGCAAGAGTCTAGAAAATCCTTTTAAGTGTAACTGTTTGAGCAGTGACAGCCTTCATTCTGACAGTGTTACCTTCAGGGGTAAACATCTACAAATCAGTGCTGGATATCATCCACTGTGAGCCACAGCTATTACTGCAGGCAAGCAAAAACAAAGCCAATGCCTTTAAGTTCCCTTCGGCCACACGTCAGCCATATGAGAGCGTTTAGCCTTCATTTCACTTGTCGCAGCCTATAACTAATGTCAGCATTAGATGGTATCCATCTCAATGGGAGCTCGCTAACACAGTAAACTAATAACACACATTATCTCAAAAACATGAGCAGGGAGAGATCTCACAGGAGGAGAAGATGGTACAGTCATTATCACATCCTTCACTTTCTTCATATTTCTGGACAACAGCCCTAACCAGGAGTAGGAGGTAGCTAACCTACTTCTGACTGTCAAAATCTCACAGACGCAGTAGTTTGGATCTCCCTACAGCGCGCGCGTGTGTGTGTGTGTGTGTATGTGTGTGTGTGTGTGTGTGTGTGTGTGTGTGTGTGTGTGCTGCTTTTGATATCAAAGTCTGTTTACAGGTATTAGGGAGCACTACTGCATATGTGTATTCGGATTGTCTTATGTCCCACTATTAGCGACATGTCAAAAGAACAGCAATGCTCACGGTACTTGTAGCTTGCCTAGCATAACACCCCCAAATCTCTGACAGAATGCCAAGTTGCATTGTGGGTAATGCAGGTGCCAGTTTTTCGCCGCATCGATTTTGATCCTTTAAAACTGCCGCGAGCCCGATAATGTTAAATTGGTGGAGTCCTCTTTTAAGAGCCGACTGTAAGATCCACTGGGTGTAAGCCAAAATAAAGGATTAAAGAAAAGCCCCAAAACCTGAGGGCTCACATTTCAAACGTAATTTTTGCTGAGTTGTACTTTGCAGACCATTTAATGACAAGGATTTAACTGTAGCACAGAATAAATACACAGATTCCTATAACTGATGACTCTGTGATTTGTTCATTAAAAATGGCCCACTTTTGGGCTAAAAATTGTTATAAATATGTGTCTGTCCTCTTTGACAGAAAAAGCAGACAAATAAGAAACAGATGAGACTATTAAAACCCTGGAATGTTTTCTCAACTGCTGTAGCATACAGTGTAATATCAATGCTGGGTCCACTGTGTCTCCATTTGATATGACATGTGGAAGTTTGCCCTGCAATGCGTGCACTAACTCTGCCAGTGCATTCCCGGTGACTTTGCTGCCATGCCAATTAAATAAATAGCTATAAATCATATAAAAGAGGCACGCGTGTGTTGTGTTACAGTGCAGGGGGAGCTCAGCAGTCGTGCACTGGCCATCGTCTTACCACTCTCTGGCTCGTTGCGATGCAGGGCTTCAGTGACATAGTTTTTGATCTCGCTGATGGTGTACACCACTGTCGGGCGCTCCTTGAACTCACTGTACGAGTTCTCCACCCGGTTCGACTGCAAGGTCAGGTAGTCCAGTTGTTCATTGCTCACCCCTGCTCCATCCACCCACACTGTGACAGCATAGTCCACTACCACGCCATCCAGCCTGAAAACACAAATATGTAGTTGTTACATCAAATCCACACGCTGAACAAGGCAAGGCAATCTCAAGGCAATAATTCACTATTATCATATGTTGGTTGTTGTTGGAATTGTAGTGATAATAAAAATAAATAAGAGTAATTTTATAAAATTCTGTTGTCTAATTCAAGCAAAACTGTAATTGTGGGTGGGAGTTGAGACCGTAGAAGGAATTTGATCACTCATTGAATTGGACAAACTTTTCTTGTTCTTTTATCATCATTATTATTGTCGGTATGATGGTTCATTAATTCTGATGTTGTTTCATATGTTTAAGTCCAAGGAATGACTTAAACATTTTATTGATAACTGTATTCCCTCTGTGTAACTGTAACATCAAATTTACTATGTAATTTTACATACATTTGCCAGATTGAGTTTTAGATCAATATCAGAAAAAACTCTTGTTCACTGTAGTGTCATGAATGTGCAAACACATACACATTAATTAGACTGCTGAATACATGTATATCTTCTTACATCTTTCCACGAGCTTCTAAATGGACTTTGCAGTGAGATGTTGTCGACTGAAATGTTTTCCAGGGTCAAAAATGAATTTTCATTCTCAATTCTTATTAATAATAGTGTTTGTTTTTTTTGTTATTTCAGCCATATCCCCCAGCCCTAATCTTTCTATTCAAAAGGCCTTATCCACATTGATTACTCTTTTAGTCTAGAGCACTAAAGGAGTTGAGTGATTTGTTGAAGGACACCTTCATAGCAATTGTTGAGTGACAGAAGGGGGTTTCCTATTCATTTTTATAATCCAAAATCAGTGAGGGAATTTTCCAGTCCATATACTAGTACACAGTTTATACCTGAGCACTATTTTATCGTCAGTTTATGCGTATTTTTACAATAAGAAGGTGGAAAACAAATCTCCTGGATGAGAGAGCACTTCTCTAAGAGGATGAAAATCACTTAGGTATTAGCGTGATTTAACGTCAAACTTGTTAAAAAGAGCTGTAGAGCGCTCACAGATGACTGATGACTCGAGTGATTTACTCCTGCTTGGAGAGCAGGAGTTCGACTATGTAGGTCAAAA
Source organism: Seriola aureovittata (assembly GCF_021018895.1). Taxonomy (NCBI): domain Eukaryota; kingdom Metazoa; phylum Chordata; class Actinopteri; order Carangiformes; family Carangidae; genus Seriola; species Seriola aureovittata. The sequence goes on along the minus strand of NC_079374.1, from coordinate 9,328,895 downwards.
ACTGCAGAGTCAGCAGAATGATCAATATCATCATAATAAACATGGAAATCTCACAAGAGATTCCAGGCTGTGGAAAAAAAACATCTATCAGGCTTTATTTGACTTCTGGGAGCCCTCCACTCTGACCTAGTTTGTGGGGTTTCTGGCAGACGGCTGAGCACGTGCCGGCCCACTGTCAGCCCCATTTAGAAGGAGATCCAATTTTTCCCCCCTTTGGTTTCACACATACACAGAGGCAGACAAAACTCTCCTCCTGCTGTGCCCTGTGATCGGCAGCAGCATGCAGCATCCATCACAGCATCACTGTGGGTAATTATATTTCTCAGTGTACATATTCTTGCACAGTTATGGCTATATACTGTACAAAGTATGTGTCACAACAAAATTAAAGAGCAGGACTTGTGTGCGTGTTTAAATTTCATCGAACTTCACTTGTGCACAGCGGTGGACTGCAACAGAGTCTCTGTATTAAGTTGACTGGACTTGACTATTTCCATTTTCTGCTGTTTTATAGTTTTATTCCACAACATTTCAGAGGCAAATATTAATTGTTCCATTTTCTTCACTGTATTTACACTCAAGCACTTTATTAGGAACATCATACTAATACTGAGTAGGGCCTCACTTTGCTCTCAAAACAGCCTCAAGTCTTTGAGGCGTGGATTCAACAAGATGTTGAAAACATTTCTGTGAGATTCTGCCCCATGATTGCATCACACGATTTCTGTAGATTTGTCAGCTGCACATTCATGCTGTCTGTCTCCTGTTCTACCACATCCAAGAGACTGGATTCAGATGTGGTGACTGGGGAGGGAACTGAAGTTCACTGAACTCATTGTCATGTTCATGAAACCATTATCACGCTGAAAGTTGCTGTTAGAAGATGGTAAATTGTGATGCAGGTGGTCAGCAACAACACTTGGACAAGCTGTCTGTTGCATTCAAACCGTGATTGATTGTTATTTAGAGGCCCGAAGTGTGCCAAGAAAACACCATTACATCACTACCACCAGCCTGGAATGCTGACACATGGCAGGTTGGGTCCATGGATTCAAGCTGTCGAGGCCAAATTCTGGCCCTACCATCTGCTGCCTCAGCAGAAATCCAGATTCATCAGACCACACTATGTTTTTCCAGTCTTCAGTCGTCCAGTTTTGTTGAGCCTGTGCCCACTGCAGCTTCAGATTTCTGTTCTTGGGTGACAGGACTGAAACCAGACGTGGCCTTCTTCTATTTGTAGCCCATCCACCTCAAGGTTCAATGTGATGTGAGTTTTCACAGTTGTAAAGAGTGGTTATCTGCGTTAACGTAGCCCGTCAGCTCCAACCAGTCTGGCCATTCTCCTTCGACCTCTTTCATCAACAAGTTGTGTCTGTCTGCACTGAACTCACCTGTATCTGCATGATGCACTACTGCCAAATGATTGGCAACAATAAGCATATCCAAAATACCAAAAATGTTAAACTATTCCTTGAAGTAAAAATTGAAATTTATATGAGATTTATATGAGAAACTGTCACAGCATTACCAACTGTTTTCACTCTGTCCATTTGTCATTTTCAATTCCTCTTCTTTGCTGCTTTTCACCTGGCACACACTACATCTTTCCGTGTAACCCTTCTCCTCTCAATCCGTCCACCAGAGGCTGATTGGTGCGGTCGTAAAGCCCCGATAATCGTCTCTATAGAAGAGCACCTGCTCACTCGGTTGAAACCATCCTGATCCCACTTAATAGGTGAGTGACCGCACTAAGACCATTAACACAGGCAACTAGTGACACACCTTAACACGTGCCCACGCTCACAGGTAAACACAGTATGAGATGAAGGTGGTGCCACACGCGCCCACACTGCTCCGGCTAAGGAATGGTTGATAGGGATCTGTGGGCTTAAATACAAGATAGGATAGGGAGAACTATTCAAGGTCAAACTACCACAGCCTACACTGATGACTCACCCTTGGGTTTCCTTCTGGGGCCTACATAAAACAAGGAGAAGCAGTTAAACTTCAGCAGAGAGAGCTGAAATGGTGTTAATGCTACAAATTCAGATAGCTTTGGCCATAATGTGAGGACAGCTGTTTAGTCCAGAACCAGGATTTTTTTTAAAAACCACAGCAGAGAGACTGACCTGAAGTCCAGCACAGTCACACTCTTAAATCCAGGAAGCCCCTCCAGAGCATCCTCTATCTGCAAAGACAAACATGATCAGGCATCATAAAGAAGCCTCAGCTAGAGGTTGTTTCTCATTTAGACAGGGTTACAATAAACTTGCTTGGCAAAGTAAATGAGATTTATTGCTCCAAAAGGGCTGATTTTGCTGTGGCCCGGGTCATTATCCTCAAGAGGCAGACTACTGCACCATGGTCAACTCACAAGAAACTCTTTTTATTGGTCTACTTGCTTCTATGCCCTGAGAGAAAACAATTCATATGCTGTTTTGGAGACTCACTGACCCAGTTTATTTAATTCATCAGAGAAGGAGGAAGCAAAACGGTCCCCAGGGCCTTTTGTCTCAAGTCCCTCGTTCTCTACACCCAATAACTAACTCTGAGTCTTCAGCCCCTGTCCTCTCCTCCACTTCCTCCACATAGCCTTTAATCCCTTAAGGGCACGTGAGCTTGTGTGTCTGTAGAGTGTGTGTTAGTATATGTGAAGAGATGCAGATCTTAAGCGCACAGCAGATCTCTGCAGAAAATAAAAAAAACAACTCAGCGATTAAGGAGAAATAACTTCATCATTTACAAGCTCTGTGTTTTTGTGTACCAACTGCATTCGTGTGTCGAGCTGACCGCCAGGGAAAAGTACTAAAAGAAATTTGCTGAATTTTCCGAGTACCTGTAAAACCAGTGAAGTTGTATCCAGAGGTGAGTACCTGCGCAAACGTGCGTATGTGCAAAAGTTTATCTATTCCCAAGACATATCATAAAGCTGCATTTTCAGCACATAGTTATTTCACCAAAACCAAATGTGTACCATAAAATCCGTGTTTTTTGAACCCCCGCCTAAGAGTTTAGGTTTAACTACTGCTGCAGTTAAAGTGCGTGTTATTAAAACTAACAAGGCATCCATCATAGACCATAAACCAGGAGATATAGCAGGTCTAGGCCAGAGCCAAGATACAGTAGCACTAAGGGGAATCATAAAGAGCAACAGACAGAAGGAGACTGAGCAAGAGACGAACCTTTTCAGCAAGCTGTCTACTGAGTGTTTGGAAGTGGGGGCTGGCTGGATCCTCGAGGTCGTCGCTGTACATCTCTCCTGTCAGGACGATGCTGAGCTCAACCACCTGCTCCAGCACAGCGGGTGTGGGAGGCTGCATGGCAATGTCATTGTCCAGCTGCGCCATGAGAAAGAAATACAGTTGCACTGTAATTCAGGCGCATATAGATACAGTAAAAAAAAAACACAAAAAACAATCTACAAACATTCAGAGTGTATGGGTACGTTTGTGTGCACTCACTGTACTCTCCTGTACCTCTGGGACAATAGTGGCTGCTTCCTCCTTCTCCACCTCTTCAGCTACATCTTCTGAGTGGTTGAGTCCATGTGCAAAAAAGAAAAGAGAAGTTGTCGATTTATTTCAAGTGGATGTGAGCCACCAAACACACACACACACACACACACACACACACACACAGAGATACCACACAGAAAGATAATGATAAGATAATGGTTTGACACAAAAAAAAGTCATTAGTATGCGCAGGTGCTGATGTGGCAAGGGAAAACAGATACGTGTTGTCAGGGGTGTCACTGACCTAGCTCAGGAGATTCAGCAGCTTTCGTTGTGACTGGTGTTGGAGTGCTGTGGAACAGTAGAAAACTGGGGTCATTACTTCATAGTTAAAAAGGATTCACAGGTTTTATGTGGTGAAACACTGTGGGTGGAGATACAAGTATTGAAATTTAAAGGATAAGCCTAGGGTTGTTGTTTTTTTAACAAATATTGACTCAGCCAAATACGTTATGCCCCTCGATCATTGAACTCTAGTGTTGTCCTAAAATTAAAAAGCTCTTCTGCTGTATTGGGTGACATATTACATCCTCCATCAAGTTTGTATTGTGTTCATATATGCTAAATGGGTGTGCTCAAAATAATGTGTTTCAGGAATGGGTAACCACAGTGCAATAGTATGGCTCACTGATGTATTTTTAATAGTTTTATAGGGCAACAACATGAAGAAATGAGCTCTTTCAGGGTGTAGCTACACGGACAAAATTAATTTATTTGTTTTGGGCTTTTAAAGGGATTTGTTGAAAATAATAAAACTAAATGAAATAATGCCTGTATTATCCTTTAAAAATAAAGAGAGAAAGCATTACACGAGATCTTGGATATTAGTATCCAAGTCTGAGACACACATAAATAAAACAGGGGAGTAAAAAAAAAAACACAAATGAACATGAGACATCTTAAGACGTGCGGTAACTGTTGAGCGGGAATATGAACAGGTAAGGTTGAAGAGCACTGACAACCTTACCTGCACATATGCTGCCAGGACCTGGTGGGCTCACTACAGATAGTGGGAAGAATGACACATTTACAAAACACAGATTTTTACAATCAGATCAGAAATGTATGATTGAATGAGTGAGTTAGCACTTGGGAAGGTTTACGTTACCTTTTCAAACCCGGCAGTGACATTCTCTGGAAATAAAATGATAGTAACAGTATCAGCCACCTGCAGAGAAGTTTATTATGTTCTGTGCTGTTAACATACCTACTTTTATTAAATCATTAGTCATCCACTAACCTTTTTAACCAGAGCCTGGTGCTCCTCTGACTGGCTGAAGTAGCTGCCAATATCTAGTGCTGTGACTGTGCCCTCCTGGCACTGGCTCATCCAGCTTTGGTACTCTTCCTGCTCTGGGAGGCGGTCCCAGAAGATCTTAAAAGCCTCCCATATGGTCTCCTGGCACACTGGTCAGAGCAGAAAAAGACAACATCCACTTAAAACAGAGTTACAGAACACATTTACAGCAATGTTTTCCAAATCATTTTTTTCTTTGGGTGACTTGCGCACTTACGACCACTCTGTTGGCTCATCAGGAGGCTAATTAGTACCATCTTTTAATTAATTCAAACAATGACAGACCTTTTGCAAAACTATACATTATTAGCTAGGAGTTCTGGCAGCCGAATCTATGTCCACTGCCATGTTAACTTCATGACATAACTCCCCTGCATGAGTCAGCCTACTGGGCACTGATCCAAAGTCAGTGCACTGACATATGCTCCAATCTCCTTCTCTAATCAACACTGTCCATGAGACCTGAGACACCAGTGGTCACCTCCAAATCCAACTTACATAACAAACTTCAACTTTTCACTGTCACAGTCTAATTTATTTAGACTGATTCTTGGCACCAACAAACGTATCTGGCTGTCCTCAAGTTCAGTGACAACAATCACCTCCATCCCAGCTCACAGAGTTTGTCAAGCAATAATGGGTCAAAATGTGTCCTCTCTGCCCAGCTGTGGCGCACTGCCCCCTCTGTTTATCTGTTTGTTTTAGGTTCTTTACTTAGGTGAAAGTAGCGATACCCCTTTGCAAAAATACTCCTTTACAAATAAAAATCCTGCATTTATAATTGTACTTAGATAAAAGTACAGCAAAATGTCCTGAACACACCACATTTTACTTCATTTGGTCAAGTTGGAATGCATTTGAACTGCTTTAAATACAGTTTAGTGATTTCTATAACAATATACCATATTTTACATTTACGTTGATATCAAGCTGATCTTTTTTATGAAAATAATATACAGAGCAACTGGTAACTAAAGCTGTGAAGCTGTGGAATATATGTTTTGGAGTACAAGTACAAATATAAAGTAATATATGATGGTAACGCCCAAATACAAGTAGCCTACCTTAAAACTCTACTTCAGAACCCTATTTGAGTAAATGCTCATGAATATATGAGTTTGAGATATCCACCTCTGAGGTTTCTGCTGCTACATCATTACTGTTTCTGTGGAGCTAGAAGTATTTGAGCTAAGTATTTAAAAATGGAATTTAAAAGAAACAGCGGTGTGTCTTCAACTGGAAATAGTGCCCCTGTTTTTCTTGATTGTCCACAGTGAACTGTTTTCAACAGCTCTACTTTCTACCAAAGAAATAGCCCCAGTGAAATATCTGAAAGGAATGTTGCTGTTCAATTTAATAAATGTGATTGTGTTTTATATTCTTTGAGCAGCACAAATTAAATTACATTCATCCTCACATGCATGGGTGGTGCCAGAGGTTTACAGGGGAACTTGACCAGTTTTAAAGTGCCTATGTGAAATGTAATGTGTTTTGTGGCTCCAGAGAGAGCTGCAAAATGTCTGATAAATTGCCTCAAGTGATGTCACTTGAGTCAGGATCAGTTGGGTCTGAAAACTGCACATTTGAAACTGAAAAAAGAAAATCTGGAGTTAGAAAGAAGTGAGTGTCCAGACCTTTGTAGTCCTCTCCTCATCTCTGCTTCAGGCTAGAACCTCAAGGCTACATTAGCCGCTACTAGCATAGACATAAACATATACAGTATATGTCTATGGCTACTAACATAACACACCGGAATCTCCAACCACATTGCAGGTGGTTGAGTTGCATTGTGGGTAACATAGACACCAGGTTTGGACACGATATCTCTAGTTCTGCAGCACTGATTTTGACTTTATTTTTTTTTAAACTGTCCACTGTGAGTGCTTTAAGGCTAAATTGGTGAAGTCGTCTTTTACGGGTAGATATCTCAAAACCTGTCCACATAATAATTTCCTTGACCTGATCCTGTTAGGAGAAAGATCTACCTGAAGTAGACTACAGTCTGTTTTGATGCAAATCTCATAAGGCCTAATTGGTACTGGTGTCCACACAGATGTCGACTGACACCCCTCTGCTTGACTCTGGTGGACTCATTGCTGTAAATGTTGCAAAGGATAAAACCCTTAGTGGACAATTCATTCTTCACACACTAAGGAGCTGCAGTGGAAAGGATGATAAGGACAATGTCACAAAATCAATCAATCGAAATCAATAATTTTGCTGTTGATATCACTTCCTTGTTTGCTTCCTTCCCAGTTTTCTCATCCAACCTGACAATAACTGTGAATATTTTCCTACAGCGTACAGAGATCTACTCCCATTAACGTTCAGTCTCACCTCTGAGATGAAAGTAGCTCAGATGGTTTGCAACAACCTGCTGAGCGGTCTCTTGTGCACACAGTTTGACGCCACTTGGGAAAAGGATGTTCCTTTTCTGTCGAGAGATAACTGCATGGCCTTGAGATGCCTTCACATCAGACACACGAACGATGCGTGGAAACACCACAGGCTCCTCAGTATAAGGCAGACTAAGGTGTCCCATAGAGGAACCTTCCAGTGTTGCACCTAGGATACCACAAAAACACATTAAGGACTTTAATTTGACTGGGCTTTGAGTAAGCAGGAGACAAGAAGCTTATAAGTTCACACTTAATACATACCTGTCCTTATGTCCAAAAATATGGCAAGAAAACTAAATGCAACAGGATAAAAAACACATTTCCAAGATACGATGTTCATGTTAAATCCGTGTTTGAGTTTAAATCCGTGGACTCGGAAAAGGATGAAGTAGATGTGTACTTCCTCTCAAGTCATGTAACAGCAGTGTGAACAGCTTCTTACAAGTTTGCATAGTTCAGAATTCCCCAGACGCAGAAAAATAACAGAACCCCGTGCAGAAATCATTTGTCGATACAGTCACATACTGGTTTCCTGCTTTCCCCCCCGCAGCTGAAGAGAGGTGTGTCACATGGTGCTGAGAGGACAGCTCCTGGCTCAGGTAGATAGGCAGATGGCTCTTGGAGAGAGGGGGGGATTTTTTTTTTTTTTTTAATGCTTTCTAATCCTGTTTACTCTAAGCCTTTTAGAAGAGCTCGCCAAGAAGTTACTGGAGCAACGCTGAGAAGGGAGGGCGCTTAGTGTGGAGGAAACGTGGACAGAGAGGAGGGAACAAAGGCTACACAATCAACAGCAAGCAGAGAGATGCAGTGACACATACAGAGATTAGGACAGTTTAGTGATTCTTGTAGGCAGATTAAATTTGGAATTAATGACTTCTGCAAGAAATATGAACTATTAACGCCAGTGCAAAGGCTTGAACCCTGGTCATTCAGTTTAAGGACTGTCGCCCAATCAGACAAATGGCAAAACTCACATCCAGCCTGCAGCGATCCTAATGACTTGTGTCTGGTGCTCTCAGAAAAAAAAAAAAAAGTATCATTAATCTGACTGCAACAGGATTATATAAAAGAAAAAAAGTGCTGATCTGGCAATTGCAGATACAAGTTCACCTCAGGGAATTTTTTCTAATCTAGCAAGTTTTAAACAAATCCCACACTCAGACCTCTAAATTACAGTGAATATAAATGTAGTTGGTTGAGCAGCTGAGGTGATGAGCTAAGGCACGGCAACTGAAATCCTCTCACTATGCATATATATCGACAGCAGTGAGAGTCATGGGCTTAGTCCGGGGTCGACCTTTAACCCCGAACTCTTCCTACGGGGTTTATCCTGTTTTTAAAAGGGAAATCTGCCTCTTCTTATCCTTAAATAGCCGTTTTACACATGTGTGAAGACAGAACAATGGAGCAAGTAATGGCAGCAAACAAACTTATAGGGAAATTCTGTTACTTGAAATATGACTTAAATCTGGCATGTCACCAAATATTTGCGAATTAGCACGAAGTACACAGAACAGATGAGGCTGATGGGAACGTCATTCGTTTTGCAAGTATCTGGTCATAAACCAAGTGAGGATAAAGTGAAATTTTCACCTGATATGCTCAGAGTGAAAGTCAAGGAATCACCAAAGCCGTTAATATTCATCCTCTCATGAACATGAATGTCCGTACGAAACTCAACAGCAATCCTGCCCGACAATTGTTGAGATAGTTCACTCAATCCACAAGTGTCAACCTCATGGTGGCACTAGAGGAAAAGTCAAGGGATCCCCTAAAGTCAAGGAAGGAAGCACACAATTTCGTGCAGATCTATCAGGTAGACGTGAAGATATTTCACTGAGCAAATGGAAACTTTGCATGACACTTAAAAGTCCTGGATTCAAAGTCTTACTCAAGTAAAAGCACAGAAATATGATTTGATACTTCTGTATCGATAGTAAAAGTACTTGTTCTGCATTTTCACTATGTACGGTTAGATGGTTAGGGGTCTGCTCCCTTGAAAACGGTCACAAGATTAATCTGGGAGTGTGTTAATGTGTTAGCGAGATGATTAATGGGGGGGGGGGGAAGAAAAACAAAGCATTTAGTGAAATGGATTTTTATTTTTTTGGGGGGCATTTTTGCCTTTATTGTAATAGTGCAATGAGACAGACAGGAAAGTCAGGGAGAGAGAGAGGATGACATGCAGCAAAGGGTCGTGGGTCCAACTCAAACCCAACAGTGATTTAAATTTAAGCATTTGAGTTTAAAGGGGAAAAGTCTCACTCACAATTTAAAGTCCACTATAGCATGTGAAGGTGTCAAGTTAGATAATATTGCCAGCATTTCGTGCAGTTAAATAGTTATATCTTAGGCTTTCTGCCCCATAAATAAAATACTTGTTTTTATACGTGTCTTCTAATTCCAACGAGAACTTGATCCTGTAACCTGAGATCATGGACGGCTCACAGGGGAGCCAAGTAGGTGTAAATGGCAGTGGCTTTACTCAGTCAAATCGCTGTGCATTCCTAAGTGAGAGACGCCAGTGAAGCAATGTGAAACGCTCCTCTGCTCCTAATATCACCATTTCAAAGACCGTGTTAGCAATACCGTGTGCAGACAGTGGACAGGGCTGACCACCCACAGAGGTTTGCTAATGTAGATGCAATGACTGCAGCACAGTGCCATACAGAATGGGAGGGGGATTACTAAGAGTCAGACTGTGAAGGGATCTGACTGACTGAGACAATAAATACACCTAAGCTGACCATGTAACCCTCTGAACAGATTATATTGGCAAGCATTGTAATGTACAGGCATTTCCCTTCTGGTCAAAAAGAGAATTATAACGAATTACAAAAAGGAACCAAAGAAATGGTTTTGCAGAACAAGAGCCAACAAAGATTTCTAAAACATAAAAAGGCATCAATCAACTGATTTACAAAGCAGACATGCGGTCTCTGTTTTTGTTACTAATCACTAATCCTCATCTTGTGAAAACCAGGAGGGAAAACAGGTCAAAAGTCAGGACTAAACCCAAACATCGTCCACACTTCATCCAGAACATGCTGGGCTTGCTCAATGCAGCTACCAAGAAAAAAATAACACCGAAATAACAAGTAGTTTGGTCTAGAAGTTTTAATACACCATTGGAACCAAAGATATTTTGGAATCAGCTCCTGTACATTCATCCATCACGATGTCTAAAAAAGAAACATGGCATCGAGGACGTCATAAAGGAAAAACACTCTTGACTATCAAGACTATTATCTCTGTTGAGAATTTAAGCAATAATAGTGATGGACTGCAACATCTCTAAGGGTCATTAAAGGTCTTAATTAAGTAAGTTTTTACCTTGAAACAGCAAACTGTTACATGCCAATGTATGTGCACCCCTTAACTTTTTCCAAATTGCAATTGTATGAAAAGAAGATTCAGAAAACTTATATGCCGTATGTAAGAAACCAGAGTTGACAGTGTGAAAATAAAGTATTTTGCGTGAACACAACACACAGCCTTCTATGATTTGGACAGCATGATGGATGACCACTCTTCCCACATTGTGTACCAAAATGTTTCCTCTTAGTCTACAGTGTGTACTGTAGCTATTACTTTAGTCATTTACACAATAGCAGCCACTAAATTTCAAAGGATTCACTTGTCAAATTTGGTCAAACAGAAGAGACAAAAAGACAAAAGAACTTCAATGTCTTGTTAGTATCAAAAACATTTCCAAACACTTTAGTAGAATAGTCTATATTTGTTGATCAAGCAATTAGTCGATCTACATAAAAACTATTCTCATGATCTATTCATGGCTCCAGCTTGTTATTGGTGGAGATTATCTTCTTTTCTTCCGTTTGCGCGATGGCAACTTCCATATCTTTGGATTTTGAGCAGATTAAGAACAAAATGGGTGATAAGGCGACATCACCTGGAGCTTTAGGAAAGTGTGACTGGTATTTTTCACCGTTTTATAATAATTGGTGGATTAATGTATAATGAAAATAATGATTAGCTGCTAATAGTGTGATATTCTGGTTTAGTGTAGTTCTGCCTATGTCTGCAAATTAAGGTGGTGTGTCTGTGTCTCAATATGATCTCAGTTTAGCTTAAATACAGAGCAGGGCATACAGAGTTTGGCTTCGTTGCAAAGAGAAGATGAGTGAATGATCTTAGTTCACACTGCCAGGTGTCCTGTCTGGCACATGGAAGCTAACAGGCCTGTAAATGAGGCACTGAGTGACTGAAGGAGATGCTCTGTTGTTCCATGTATCCAACAGGGGGAAACTGATGGAATTGCCGTTTCATGTTGGGGCAGATTCCAGTTCCTGAGGCTTCAGTGGGATAACATTTGAAAATGAAATTCAGCAGGGAAACTGAAATGGACTTGTACAAACTACTTTTTGCAAACTAAGTGTTAAACAGACACAATATCTTCTTTGACTTATAATTCTACATAGAAAATTAAATACAAATAATTCATTTCATAAAATGTCTTGCAGCATAAAAACAATCGTAAAAAGTCTTGGGGTGTACAAACATTTGCTTGTCTTGAAATAATGGAATTAATATTAAAAGGATTTCTAGTTCAATAGACAGCTAACTTGTTTAGTTTGAATTAACTGATGCCTTCATATCCACTTCCACAGACAGCCAAAGGTTTATATGGTTTGTTCAAGTCAATGCATAAAACAACAAAATCTAAAAGGAAATATTTTCAGATCACGCTGAAATGTCCGTTGCTCAGTATGAGCAGTGATTTATATCGGCTACAGGAATGTGACGCACTGAGCAGTAGAGCTGCTCCTGTGTCTATCTGTTATTATCCAGATTCTGCTGCCGGTAAAGGTTAAGTACCAGATCTCTGATTTCGTCTCGTTTCCTCCGCACCTTCTGCCGCGGGAACCATCGTTGTAGGTTTAGGGGGAGGGCAAAGTGTACCACAGGATCCTGAGAGCAGAGGGACAAGCAGAAGTTGTTTCTCACTGTGAACATGACTTAAAATCCCTTTGAATGTTGAGCTGAGTTCAAATTTAAAGCTGTTGCTGATTGAATATAGCAGTCGCCATTTTTTAAAACATATCAGACTGTGTGAGCTCTAAAAAAAAAAAAAAAAAAGATGACAAGTTCTTTACCTTCAAAAAACTCTCAACATATTGCAGCAGATAAAGGCCACAGTCACTGCTGTTGTCCTGAAGGGGAACTTGGCAATGTGAGCTTTTCATCTGATCAGGACCAAAGTCCCTTGATGAGCCACGACGGACCTCCCACTCCGACTGCAAGTACCTGTGAGACAAATATGTCTTAAACACAGAAATAAACACACCAATACAGCTGCAGACAGAGGGACCGAAAGTGTCATACTTACTCCCGTAAGAGTTTGAAGACTCGCTCGTGAAGAGAAATTTTGAGGGAATCCATGATGAGAATACACGGCCTGCAGACAGAAGAAGCACAGCTGTCAATCAATGCTTGATTCCACATTATATTATTGTGGATCATTTTTCCACATGTACAGGTTAGTGTGCATACAACTGTAAGCCAACCACACTGAAAGATGCTGCTGTAACATGTGTATAACACTACAGACCTGCAAAAAGAAAACAGAACCAGAGAGGTCTGAACATGCCTTTGACCTGCCCTGACTTTTTATTTGTAGTCTATGTCCACATAGTACTGAAGGACCTATATATAATTTGTTGCAAACAATAACTATGGAAACATAATCTGAGGGGCGTCATGTGAAAATCAGAAACAGATGGTCAGATCAGATGGTCACTGTAGAAGAATAGCATAACTCTACCAACACGCTCACCTCTTGCAAACAGCCTTTTCCTGGAAGGTCTTCTCAGTGCAGTTCTACAAACAAAGACAAACAAAGAAATAATTACACAGAACAGATGTGGATGAACAAATAAAGACAAAATTGTTAAAAATTTGCTTGCGCAATAAAAGAAAAAATACTGTAAATCATGACGAGCACAAAACAGTATCATTTCTTACCACTCGAACAGGTGGTGGGTCTTTGGTGGATTCTTCTTGAGCCTTTTCTAAAAGATAAAAACAACAACAAACCTTCAGCTTCCCCATCACTGCTATAATCACAGTGTAAATCAAAGAAGTGCTTAAAAAATACACAAGTAGTAGCAGAAAGTAATTTTATATATCATTCAGCCAAACCAACCTGTCTCTGTGTTGACGTTGTCACTGTGGTTTAATGTAGGTGGTGTCTCTGTGTTATCATTGGGACTTTTAGATCCTTGAGAGTCATCTTGATCCTGTGACTCATCTGTCCCACCATGGCTCTTTTCTGCCTTTGGGTCTAGGCCAGTCCAGGCCTCAAGTTTTGGCTCATTCAGCCCAGGAAAGCAAATGACAACTAAATACCAATGAGCCCTAAACAGACAAAAGCAAAGTGATATGTAATGTGACATTCAAAAACAAATGTCTGTACAATACACCTTTTCATATATTTAACTCACTCCTGATTGACAGGCACAAACAGGAAGTCTTTTTGGAAGATGTCCACATGGCGTGTCCATGTCTTCACCCGTTGGTGCCGCCTTTGCCTCTGACAGCTGGTTACACACACACACACACACACACACACACACACACACACACACACACACACACACACACACACACACACACACACACACGAGACAGGGAAACATGTTTTTATAGTGTTTCACAAGTTGTTACACATATACACACAAATACCCATAGACAGAGAAGTGCCAGGAAGTTTGAATGTTATGATGCTCCTTTATAAACAAGGTCTCTAAATATATTGAACTTGTCTTTCAAGTCTTTGGCGTTGTGCACCTGTTAAGCTACAGGACATGCTAATAGGATGCACTGTCACTGAACAGAAGTAAAGCAATTTATGCCTCAATATCCTTCCAAAATATTAAGCTAAAGGTTAAGTTAAAGGAAAGATTAAGGTGATAAATTGTGAAATCATAGAATTGTTTTTTTGGTTTTTTTTTTTATTGTGACAAGAAACAAAAATAAATAAATAAATAAATATATATACACACATACATTTATATATATATATACATTTTTATATATATATATATATATATTTATATATATATATATATATATATATATATATATAGATATAAATTTACCAACTCATTTGTATGTTGTACTATAACAGAAGAGGAAACAAGACGCCTAAGAAATATGAAGCGTAGTTGAGTCAGGTCAAGGTGAGTATGCAGAGTCTGTAGTGCTGCGTGGTCTCAGCAGTGAGCGGATTCAGCTATAGTAAGCTGTGAGGGGGAAAACATCTGTCAGTCTGTCTCTACCTGCACTGCTTAAAGCTAAACTTTGTCACACAGTCCTCGAGTGAGTTTATAATCTCTTTAAGGATATAATGCTTCCATTTCGGTCTCTGGCAGTTAGTTAAGGTGATATATAAAAGCGGATCAGGTGGGAGAAGGCGATAACTTTTGTCAGTGCAAGGCTGTTTCCCGGAGGCAGTAGATACCAGTGCAGACCCAGCGCATACCAAACTTTGCCAGCACTACTTACGAGTCACTGGTGCCACCCTCGCTGGCGTTGTCCCTCCGCGTCAGCTGCTTGTAGAAGAAGCTGCTGAAGACGTGGGAGCGCTCGGCCACAGCAGCAGACACATTCTGGAGGAGGTATCTGTTTCAACACAATCATTTTCAAAGTCGATGTCTTCTCCACAAACACACGAGGAAGCAAAGAAAATTTGAAAACTTTTGTTTGAAAATGTGTTACTTACTTGAGGTAAAAATCGATGATAACATCGTTGAGGAACTGCCCACTGTCAAGGCACTGCAGGTCCTCCATTGTAACAGTTATTCCTCCTTTTAGTGGAGGAGGAGGAAACTGGATCAACCTTAAAAGAGGAGGAATGAAACAGAGGTATCAGAACCCAGAGCAAAAGCCTTGGATCTTTGAATCCCTAATATCTATTATGTTCCTAGTCCTAAAAGTGAACTCTAGTGGCAGCAAAGATCCTCATCTGGGAGTCAAATGCCAATCCCGGCCGGACCAGGCTGCATATGAAATGATGTAGGTAACTTGCCTGCGGGGCAGACCCTGGTGTTTAAATTTAGTCCATGCTGAGTCTGGTTTACACAGGGACACAAAGTATGATCCTTTGGTTCTACGATGGCACAGTGTGTATACAGGGGAGGGTTCCTTCTTTCTCTCCTGTGGAAGGAAATTCATAACAGCACATTGTACATTGTCCTCCAATTTCTCATGTGACATAGCACAATTTGAAATGATTCAAATACACGAAGGAAAGTCACTCTGATTAAACTAGTCATACATCAGTAAACAGATGCATCCTCTGCTGATGTATATGTTGCTTCATTCTATCAGGTCAAAAGCCAAAAAGGTTGGTGACCAATTACCTCAGAGGGATGTTCAAGCTCTTGTTCTTCCTTATCCTCCTCTGGTCTGAGTTTTGTCCCTGTGTCTTGCTCTGGTGCTGTCTCCAGCTCCTGGACTGTCTCTTTATGCAGCTCAACCTCCAGCTGGTTGTATGGTGTGTTGCTTTCGTCTGTGTCAGAATGTGAACTGCCCTGGTCAGTGTTAAGGTCAGGGTCAGGGTCAGTGCTCTCCAGGCCCAGCAGAGACAGCAGGTGTGAGTCCAGTCCAGTTCTTTTAATCAGCTCTATGCTATCATCCAGAGAAAGAACCGGAGTGTGGATAGCTTCCCAATAATTGAATCTGTCTTCACTATGGGTTACAACAGACTGTTCATGTGTCAGACTGTTGAGACAGTCAATGTCGAGGAGGGAGCGCAATAAAGCCCCCTCCATTCCCTCTAGAGGATCTCTCAGAGTCAGCAGGATGAAGGGACTGGCCTTGCCTGTTGAAATAAAAACATCACAACACCAATATCATGCACCATGCAGATTTACATTGAGAATAATGTGACGTATCAAACAATACTGGAAATTATATCAGGAATTTGTATAGCAAAAGATGTATCTCAGAAGTAAGATTTAGAGCGAAGGCAACCTAAATGCCACGTCTCCAAAAAAACATTTAGAGATACGAGTCTGACTCCAAGCACTGAACATGTATTTAAACTGAGAGCATTACAGCAAACTCACCAGGGTTCGTGGTTCCATCTTGTTTGAAACACAGTTTGCAGAGGTCCCGCTGTACAGCAGCTGCAGCAGTTTCTGACACGCAGAGCAGAAGGATGGCGACAGGGAAAGGATCCTTATCAACCTTAAAGTGAAGGTCCCGCATCTCCATTTCCTGCTGCTCCCAAACACTGTACCTCCTCAGCTCTTTGCGCTTCAAGGTTAACATCACCTCCACCTGTTCCCTCGTGTCTGGGGTAGGACAAGGATATCAGGTTAGCTTAGCAGCCTGCAGTGCTGGTATCAACACTGTTGTTTCTTTAACACACACCACAGGAATACACCTGGCATTTTCCCCTGACATTGCAGTAAAAGCATTTCATCAACTTATACAACCCTATATACTGATTCAATCTCTGCAATCAAAATATGCTATTAAAAAGGTGCTAGAGGAAAAGTTGAGGGTTCACATACAGTTATTTGGATTTATCAACAGTACGTTGATGGCATGGCTAAAAAAAAAATTGCAGAGCTTCACTGTCTACATCCTGTAAATAATTGAGAAACTTCTCAAGGCTAGAACCAAGGCTAAAGTAACCAGGCATTCTTTCATGCAAGGTTATTGAGTCTTGATTTGTTCTTACACTCAAGTCAAAATCAAATGTCATGGGATAACCACATTAGTTGCCTGAAGGGGAGATTTCACCAGGTCAGAGGTGAAAGTGCACAAGGGCCTTGAGGGTCTAATCCAAGAACAGACACTTTACTATCTGAAATAGACCACTAAGCTGGGGGAAGATGGTGTGCAGACAGCATGGCCAAAATAAGATGCGATGGGTCTCTCTTGGGTCAGAGTTTATACAATCCAGGCCAAAGGTCACAGGCGGACCACAGCCGCTCTACGAACACTGCGATTCAACTTCAGTGTTTAAAAACTTTTCAAAAGTTTTACCTTTCAGTGGGATGATGATTTCATGGTCTGCCACCTGTGAAAGGAGAGGAAAACATTAGTTGCATTTCATCTCCTGGAATGATGATTTGAATACCTGATGTGATCAGCAAAATGCATGTTTGTGGCTCAGTCAGGTTACCAAAATGTCTCCATTGGCCTTCCCGCGGTAACTTCCACAGTACAGGGTAGAGAAGGCTAAGCCCATGCAGGAGTAGTCTACCCTGGGGGTGGAAGAGAGTGCCACTGAACCAGGAGGCTCTTCTCCAACTACATGCAACACCTGCAACACACACATACAACAGTTTGTGATGCAAACACTGTTGGTAAATCAACATAATAAATAATACAGATAATACAGATCTAGCAATACGATCATGCAATCTGCTTAAATCCAATAATGATAAGAAGGTTATTTTTTTTCCAATTTCAATAATGTTAAGCTATTATGTGTAGGATTTGGAAATTCTTTACTTTGGCGCCATCAAGTGGCAGTACCAGGAATGACACTATTGTTGACTACTGAATGCAGCTATTTTTATGCATAAGAAAAGTGTCTTGTCATCAAAACCGACATAATAATAACCAAACCCTATGAAGAATATCTTGTTACAATGACAAAACTTCAACATTTAAGCAAGAACAACCTTTCCCATATAGACAAATTAAAAGCAGTGTTGCCACTACCAACCTCGGTATAGGTTCATCATCAGTAAGAGGACTCTCATGTAGCACTTTTTCAATTCAGACAATCCTCTCAGCAAGAGAGCAAACTTAAAGTGACATCAGTGTAGTTTCTGAGATCCTGCTGCACTTATGACTAAGAATTACATCTCACAATTGAAGTGAGGATTTTTTTTTTTTTTCCACTTCAGTATCTCATGATTGCTTTCATTTGTGAAATAGTAAATCACACAGATTTGATCTTTAATTGTGCAAAAAACTTGTGTGGCATTTATTCACAAATCCCATTTCAGAAAAATCCTGACTTATAACCATTTCGCTGTCTGGCCTTTCAAAAAAAAAAAAAAAGATTAATGAATGAGACTTAATATCTTGTTTACAATGTTGCCCAGCACATGTGTTATCTTCTTTCTTTGGCCATCTCTGGACAACTTCTCACACAACAACAAAATAATATCTTCATATGTTATTTACAATGCCGTTAATTCACACTGGGTACCAGAGTAGAAGGGGGCTAAAAATCCTTCTCCACCTTTCATGTCTGACTAAAATCTGCTACAACAGGTAACTCTGCTATCTGCTCTGTCAGTTGAATGATAATGAAATGTCTGAAGTTCATGTCAGCTCAAGGTTTTTGCACTCAGCTGTAGATGAAAATGCTTGTGTTTGTAGGGGGAAGGGCTCAACAGCTGAGTGTAAAATGTGAGCTGGGCCTGAAATTTGGAGGCACTATCACAGAGACATGCATTAATCTTTTTTGATTCATCTCCTGGAGTTTGTGGCATAAAATAACATGGTAGCTAGAACCAGAAAAATGGTGCATATGTTGAGAATAACCAGAATTTTCCTTTTAATTTATTCCAAGAGCCTTCTCTTACACGACTCGTGTCTGTTCTAATCTTGGTGAGTCAGGCACAAACTAAGTGGCCGTTACACAGGGAAGCATTCTCTCATTTGTTTCAGTCAATTAGTGGGTGGTAAGCAGGACCCCCTGGAGTGAGGTAAAACCGTATGCCCTGCATGATGTCTCTAAAACACCCCCCGTGATGTCATGCTAATCTGGGCATTAACTCGGCTCGGTTTAGAAACCTGTACAAGGTTGTTTCCTATGCGTAATGTGAAATGACACAGAGTTTGTAACCCTTTGAAGAAACTAGATTCTTTCACATTACAACCTCAACATAAAAATCAAAACCTGCATTCTTGAGATTATTTTAATATGTTTCGGTTGTATTGAGGTGCGGATCAAATAACACAGGGACACATTCTGCCAACCTGCATTTCCTGTACGTCAGAAGCTTCTTGCTGCTTGACCACAGCTTTCTTTGAAGATTTGCCCTGTATTACTGTGTTTTCTTTTCTATGGACCGCTGGGCTGCGGTTCACAGGAACATCGCCGCTCTCATCATCATCATCATCATCATCATCATCACCACCATCATCACTGGACAGCACAACTGAAATACAAGCATGAAGATGAACACATCAGTGTGCCGTTTACTTGGAAATAAGGCTTAAAGACAATCACAGTCCCAAGCACATTCGTGTCCTTATTTGACACTGCGTGTAATAGGCTTTGTAAGAGAGCAAGGGAAGTAGTAATCCTAGAAAACACATGTGGATGCTTTAAAAAAAGAGGAATCACAGTAGCTAATAAGATGCAGGACACATCCACACAGGCAGCGAAAAAATAGTTTCAAGACAAAGTAACAATAACTTACAAAAAAAAATATGATGCTCAAAAAGATGCTCAGCTCAAATGACAGAGGAAAATATTTACACATAGCTTAATTTACTTTGCAATTGTCATATAAGACAGAAAAGAGAGTATTTTTTTGTAAGAAAAGCTCTTAAGCTGTTATTGGGTTAAGTTTTTTTTTTTTTTTTGTCAGACTGCAGTTTCAAAGATCAATAATAAATGTTCACGCATTTAAAAAAAAAAATTGTTCTTCACATGTTACTGAGCCTCACCACTGCTCAAGCTGTAACTAAACCACTGTTTGAGTGGGTGGTACCTGACTAATGTCACCCACAGCAATCACTCACATACAGAAAATTCAAAACTTAAAAGTCCATATCTTGCTCACAATTTCAAAGAAATTTAAGAGGTTCTTTACCGGAAATGTTTGATACATGTTTATGTACAGAAATGAACACGTATACAAATATACTGTTGTCAGATTTCTTTTTACTCTCAACCACTCTATTCAAACGGCTGGAAGTCCTGATATTCTTAGCTAGAGGAATATGTGATTATGTAGTAGATCATTTTATTATGCCTGTTCCTCCAAAGTGTTCTCTAGAGTCATTTTCAGAAAGCTTGGCCAGAACCTGAGCACTTAGCTTTTAAATCAGATGCTTTCTTGGATTT
This sequence comes from Seriola aureovittata, assembly GCF_021018895.1. Classification (NCBI taxonomy): domain Eukaryota; kingdom Metazoa; phylum Chordata; class Actinopteri; order Carangiformes; family Carangidae; genus Seriola; species Seriola aureovittata. The sequence continues at coordinate 9,308,612 of NC_079374.1, read as the reverse complement.
TGCTTATATATCGATATCAGGCTCAAGCACAGAAAATGCTAAATGATATCAAGCTACGTGGTGGCTACTCAAGCCACTGTTTCCTCACAGATGGATTCAATGAAATTACCAAGTTTAGAAGCTGATCTAGCATCAGTCTTCCTGTGTTTGTGTACTCACTTGGTTCAGAGGGGCCGCTCTTGGTTGGACTGTCCTGGCTCTCTATACTTGGATTGACGATCGGGACCAGAATTGCTGTTGTATCATCTCCTCCCACAGTGAATTGTACAATGCTACGGTCCAGGCTCTCCAAATCGACGTCCTCTCGACTTTCTTCTAGACAAACACTTGCAGGGACCGGTCCTCCATCTCTTCCATCTTCCCCAGTGAGGCGAAGCACACTCTCACGGTGCCGTTTGGGGCTGCCTGTTCCATTGCACTGGGACTCCGTATCCCTTCTTTTCCTCTTCTGTTGAAACACCACAGAATACAATGCATCATTTTTGTTGTATAATCATCAGACAAGTCATACAGACACATCACAGAATACAGTGCAATGTTCTATGTTCAAACAGATGAGAAATTGGAAGATTTAAAATAAATATATATATTAAAAGAACCCCTTTTAATGCATGAAATATGTGATATTTGATGGCTTCTTCTGCCGTAAAAGCAATGGCTTTGGCTTTGAAGTATTGGTTTTGTCGAATAGGATAAGATAAAAATCTTTCTGTTAAGTTGCATTGTTTTCAACTTTGCCGTTTTGTTGCTTGATCTCAAAATTTGATCCATAAATTTCAACTTCAAACATGACAACCATCTTCGACAGCACCACAATGCTCACACAGTATCTGCCACTTGGTGCAGGAAGGAGTGGTTGCACCACTGGAGAACAGCTGTGAGTTGGACAGTACTGATACTGGAAGAGAGAAGCCTGTGAGAGAATTGAGATCTCTCTTCTCAATTCTCTCACAGGCTGCATCAGTGATGGATTTTAAAACTTGTTTGACCATTGAATGTGTCATTCATGAATATCGCCGCCACTTGTCAGTAGTGTATCCCAAAGATGTTTTCTCACCAATTTCACTGTTGAAACAGGCATTTTTTCTGCCTATCACCCCGCGCCGAGCATGGAATGATAAGCTGTTGGACTATTTGTTCGCTAGCTGCATGTAAAGCGTTTTGCTGGGTATCCATATTTTCATACATTTGGCATGGATGCAAACAGAAAACGCTGCGACTTTTACATCAAGGTCATGGCACTAATTTCAGACTTGTGCAGTGGTGGAGTGTTACTGAAATATTTCTGCCAAGTAAGATGAGCGTGATGACTATTGTGGAAAAAATATTCAAGGGCTTATTCTGAACATGAGGCTAACATGAAAATTTCCACATTTACAGAAAAAGGCACAAGTCTGGGCTTTTATTTTCTGCCTTTTGTGGGAATGAGTTAGGTTTGGTTATAGTTGGTTATCTTTGGTAAGTTCTGAGTTTTAAAGCCTTGACTCTGTACAGTACCCACCAAACTGTGCTGCTGTTCTTTTTCTGGATCAATCCACCTGTCCTTGATGCTCGCTGGGGTGAACTCATCACAACCTCCTGTATCCTTGGCAGGTTTCCAGCTCACTGACAACCCACAATCTATATGAGACAGAGAAACAGTGATCAACCTATCATCCTGAAATAAACATAGACATGTCCAACTAGGACTGATGGCACTAGTTTCAGACTTGTGCGGAGTTGGAGTGTTATGGAAATGTGACTGAGTAAGATTACTGTCAATCTCCTTTCTAGGAGAGAAAATGTCATTTTCTCTAGTCTGTCTCTAGTAGGACAGAACACGCCCTTGGTTGTATTCAGGTGTATCCTCGTGGGTGTGTCCTGGAAGGACAGGAAAAACATTGCTAAATTGTGAACTTGCAAATGAATTTGTGAATACACGTTGGGGAATAGCAGAGTAAATTCTGTTGTGTTTTGTCCAGCATTTCTTCATTCAGTATGGAAGCAAGGCCAGGAGTGTCAATAAACCTCTCAGACTGGGAGAACTCCAACATTAAAAGACATTTAAGAGAAACCCTTCAGCAAGGTCAGAGGAGAGTGGGAAAAAGGGAAAGGTGATGCTTCCCAGGGAGTAAAAACAATAGTGATTCAAGCGCAAGACTAACACCATCAGAATAACTCAGTGAAGTACAATAAAGGTGGAGATTAGCATTACATCAATAACCATGTATCTGAATCCTTCATGTGTTTACCCACCTACAACTTCAGCAAATTTGTAGTCAGCTCCATTGTCCTTCCCTATTATCACCTCCTCAATATCTTTGTTTTCGTCTTTGTCATCTTCGGCGTCATCATTTTGTAACCTTCTCCTGAGTCTTGACCTGAGGAGAGAAAAATAACACCATGCTTTGATCATGCTGCAGACATTATTCTCATTTCTAGCAAACCCACCTATCCAGGGCAAAGCTAAAATGCTTTAAAAAAAAATGCCGAAACACATATCTGAACCAGAATTTCGAGCTGTGAAATCCCTCTATTATTCCAAACAAAATCAAGTCCTCAGCCTGGAAAATACAGAGAGCCAAGGATGCAGCTGGCCGAGCCAAACACCATTAAAAGCTAATTTCTGTTTAAACTAACCAAAAACAAATAGATGAAATTACCCTAATAAAGACTACCTCCTCCTGCTTTTATGGCTATTTTTGTTCATTATTCAAAAACCACCTACCACACTTTCCTGACTATTGAAGTTTAGTCTCTCTCTTGAGGAAATACCAGTACAGCATCATATGTCAGACAAAGCGACATTCTCCAACGACAATCTTTTTTTTTTTTTTAGAACAAAATGAGCCGACAAGCTGTTCAGGCAAGTAGGTTACATTTTCTGACTAATTATTCACAGTCAGGTACCTAAGGCAGTTAGTCTCCCTCTGTCTGCTGAAGCTGTCTATCTATGGGATTATTATTATTGCAGAGACGCTGCAAGCCAGCAGGAATAAAGATGTCCTGTGCAGAAGCCACGGGCAGAACAGGCGGCCACTTTATGCCATTCACCACGCTGTAAAATTCCTGAGCTCCATGCCCATTAAAAAATTACAATTTAAAACAAAAACAATGGCAGTAGTGGGAGAAACTGTTTCAATAATTCACTAGGTGACCAGCTTTCCTAAATCCGAAATGGGCAGTGTTCAGTGTTGTGGGTGTGAGAGGAAAGTACGTTGCTCTCAGCCAAGAAACAGTCGAGCATGGTAGAATTACAACTTCTTGTTCTTACACTTCGGTTTTTGTATGGATTGAACCTACAATATATAACATGTGAGTGAGCTTTAGGGATGCTGGTTGGTGGATTTTGTTTTTGCGCGGACAGAACCAGGCTAGCCGTTTCACCTTAGGTCCAGTTTTTATGTTAAGTTAAATGGCTCCCGGCTGTAGCCTTATATTTAACAGAAAGATATGAGTAGTGTTGATGTTCTCATCCAGCTCTCTGCAAAAAAAGCTTATTTCCAAAAACTTCTAAATATTCCTTTAACAGTTTAACTTCCTACCTTTGAGTGGGTGAAGAGTTCGGCCTCTGGTTGTGATTAGGGGTTAAACTCTTGCTCTTATCATTGTTGACCTCCCTCTGACTGGATCTCCTTTCTCTGCAGGCCAGAGGTTCCTCTCTGCACCGACCACTCTCCCTCCGCGTACTTGACATTTGTCCTTCGTTTCCCATGGTATGACTCTGTTTTATCCTTTCAATATATGTCTTGCCATGCTCTGTCTTCAGGACATCTGTCAGGACCAGACAGGGCTTCCTCCTACAGGACAAAACACAGAAATATTTATTCACAATCTCCCTAGATCAGCGTCTTCTCTGCAACATGGTGCCCCATCAAGGTATTCTGACTTATAGCTGATAAACAGGGAGGGGTCTGCTCTTGTAGATAAGCTGTGTGTGCAGTCATGATAAGCATGGCCTTGAGTCATGTTGCTTATAAACAATGTTCCCTTTAAACAGTGCAGCTTGGGGCACTGGGCAAAATTAATACTGTACACACAGGCACAAGACATACCTGTCAGAGAAAGAACGAACTTGGGAGGAAGATAACCTTTTTACACACAAATATACTCAGTTGTGTGATATAATATAATCATCGTGTAATTAGAGAAATATACTCTCTTATCAAAATGCCATGTTAACTTAAAACATACAGCTTTCTGTTCTGGTTATGCTTCATCTCAAACATATTGCGGTGTCATGAGTAAAATGCTGTTCAGTTTGTTGTTGGAAAGGAGTTTATTTCCATTTTATTTTAATTATGGATAATTGCTATTAAACGTTTAGTTCATTTAATAATACAAAAGATTCTGAAAACAAATACCGGAGGACAGAAGTGCTGCAAGTAAATGCAGTATCAGTTAGTCTTTGTTCAGTATTACGAGAAGGAAAAATCCTGTGGTTGTATTAATGAGCTAAATAGCACCTACTGTGGACACGTGTATTATGTTGGAGGAAAAAAAGCAATGTTATTTATGCTGTGTAGCTTAAAAATAGTGTGAGAACTCTTTGGTACTTCAGTTTCAAAAATTGTTTTCTCAAACCTCACCTCTCGCCACTTAACATTATACCAATCAAAACAAGTAAAGCACAAAGTCCCCACTGTATTGAAAGGACAAAGCCATAGCATGGTGTTCTTATTTCATAGGGGGGGGAAAACCTTTAAACTGCTTGTTCTTTCACATAACAGATGACCAATATATTTGATGCTCAGTCGTTTCAGAAATTTCACACTGGTGTAAATCACCTCTGTAAGACTTGATTTGAGGAGTGAGTACCCCACCTTGTGAAAGTTTAGGAAACTGCAATGAACAACACAGGAAAAACAACTGACTGAATTCTCAGCCCAGTTTAGTGTGAAAAACTGAATATATTTGTCAGTTTCAGCTAATGGGTAGAACAATGACGAGGCATTTGAGTCTGCAATCGATAGCCTAAAATAGTCCATCTGTCAAAACTCTCTTGTCAGCACCCACTTACTTGGCCATTTCCAATGTGACCGTGGCTGCATGTTTGTGGTCAATCACAGATCCATTTTTAGGCTTTGAATCATGATGTCTGAGTTTGCAACCTGCAAATGCAGTCCAGGAAACCTGTTGAAGGGGAAGGAAAGTGTACGTGAGTCTCACTAATAATCCATGGATAGCAATGATAACATTTGTTCATATGGTCAGACAGAGAGCTAAAATGCAGCTGTACCTGTCTGTCTAACTTCCCACATTCTGATGAAAGACCTGTCATGGGGATTTTGAGTGGGTTTTCCATCTAAAATTCACAGGGTGGTTAGTTACCATGCATATCATGTATGACGTGAATTGCCTGTAACAGCCAAGAGCTTGTCAATTCTTCCACAGATGTGCAACTACAGCCAGGGCAAATGTGCAATGCTTGCAATTTTGATCTGTAATCCATTATGTTGAGATTATCTATTATGTTTTTATGCTTATGGATAGCAGCTAGAATTGAAACGGTGGTCAGTAAATTGGTAAGTCGTTAAACAAATGATTGATCTGCAACTACTTTGTTGATTGATATATATGGGTTGAAGTAATTTTTCAAGGCAAAAAATACCAAAACATTCCCCAGTTTCAGGTTCTTGGTTGTGAGGATTTGCTTCTTTTTTTTTTCCTCTGCTTTATGAGAAATTTAGATTTGAGACTGTCAAAACAAGCCTGTTCAAGAGATGAAGTTAAGCTTTGAGAAACTGTAACAGGCATGTTTGACCATTTTCTAGAATTTTGTAGTCCAAACGACAAACCATTTAACTAGAAGATAAACTGATAATGATGATGATTGAGTTGAAGCCCTAGTGGCATCTTATAATGGAAACTGCAGTATAGTAGCAGCAAGGTAGCAGCTTTGATTATGCAAAAATATGCTGATTGCAGCTGCATAAGCTTAAGGTGTTAACTGTTATCCCTGAGAGTGTTTATACTGATTGACAGAGAATAGCAATATATGAATCACAAGAAAAAGATTATATATGAGCAAGCAACCTCAGAGTCAAGCCACCAAGCAATCCCAGATCACAATGAGCTTGCGACCAGTATGTGATCAGTGCATAAAGTAAGCATCACCACAGCGTCTTTCCAGGTTGAGAAGCAAGTCATGCTACATGCTAAAAGCTTACAAGTTGACATGTACGCCATTAACCCTGGATATTTAAAAAAAAAACACGGGTTATACATACCAAGTTATCCTTGTTAACACTAAATGGAATAGTTAAGGCTTTTCTTCGCTCCATCATGGTCTACGATTTTGTAAGGCACACCAAGAACACTGCAAGAGACACATACAAAGAATTAGAAACCAATTGTATCCATCACAGAAAGTCAATGCAGGTATGACAATGTGGTCACAACTGTAAGACATGACATATAAAAAAAGATCCAATCTCTTAGGAACAAATAAGGTATAACTTTTAAAAAATTATAAAGATCCTATATAGGTTCATTTCAACCAACAAACATTCACATGTTAACAAACTGTTACTTTTTGGATCTGTAGCAAGACATTTGACAAAATATTAGGCCTGCAACTGCTGATTATCTTTATTAATTAATCTGCCATTTATTTAATCAAGTAGTTGATCAATTGTTTATGAAATAGTCAATGAAATGTCATTAGTAGGGCTGAACAATATGCAAAAAAAATCATGTCATTATTTAGATAGATATTACGATTGTAATATGATATGAGTCACGATTTCAGTAAGAATGGTCATTTTTTCCATTTTCACTGAAAAAAATATAAAGGTTATGATGATGTGATTTTTTTTTGCCTTGTAATACACAAGCATGTTCCTTTACATCTGGAGAATATGATTTGTTGCCTGGGGCATCTCTTTAGCACCATAATATTTAAATTAATTGTTCAGCCCTAGTCAGTAGTAAAAAAAAAAAAAAAACAACACATGCCTGCTGCAACTTCCCAGAGTGCAATTATTTCAGTTATTCATTTGCACTTGGACAAACTGCAATTTCAATGATATTCTGGCAAATTGTTCAGCTCTAGTCTGGAATTACATGAAAAGACACAATACACAGAAATTTTAAATCCAAACAAGAACTAAAGCAAGTTCTACACGATGCTTGTAACAGCCTGTCTGACAAGTACCTTAAAAACTATGCTAGTGCATGGAGGAGAATCTGTGCTGTTTCTCTTCTGTTTTCTGCACTTTGAATGATAAATAACTGTTAATCTAATTGTTTTTGAAAGCATCCTCACTTTGCTTTCATTGCCTCAACAGTACAGTACTTTGTATAAACCAGTTATCAGTTTTAAAAAATGAACCGCTTACTTTCTGATACAACTGATAACTATTTCCAGTTTTGCATCAGCGACCATGGTGCAATCAGATCACGTGAAATGATTTTCTATAATGCTTTTGGCAGCGACATATATGGAAGAGAATCAAAATAAATCTGTATCGGTGCATGTTAAAGTACCATTTTGCAGCTAACCACAAGTTACCCACTTTGCCAAATTAGCAACCACCACTAAAAATGTTTCTTTTGTCAATGAAGCTAGCGTTTATGCTGCACAAATAACACGCTATTCCAAACAGGCTATTCGTTTTATACCCATTCCGTGCACACTCCTATAACGACCAAGTGATTGATTTTAAAGTTGAATTTCTGCAAGCGCCTGGATAAAACAAAAAGTAGAAACCAACTTAGCTAGCGTTAGCTGACACAGTTAGCCATGTTAATGCTACCTTATTCGAGATGCTAGATAAACGCAGGAAGGGTAATGCTTACCATATACCGGGGCTCGCTTGGTATTAACAGCGAATATCAGGAAAGTGTACTATTTTCCCATGAACGTCTCCACCAACATCCAGGAACACATTTCGCTGGGTCTGATTTTGTACTTAATAGGCGATTCAATATTCCTCAGCAACATCCGGTGAACACCGGAAGTGCATTCGGAAAAAAACAAACAAACGCACGCAGAGGCCACAGTTAACTCCCGGGCAGGAAGGAAATATGGGAAAGAGCGCCCCCTCATTAATGACTAACTTTTATTATATGCCTACTGTAAGTATACAAAACATAGCTCATAACATAGGGGTGGCTTATCGGACATCTTATTTATTCACTCCTTTACTTTATATAATTTTTGTTTTGGTGAGAAGCATAAAGGGAACGACAACTAGCACTTCTCCACATTAAACGTTATAGTAAATATCCAGTCAAAGATGACATAAATAAATAAAGATACATATTAACATAAACGATAACATTGTTAATGTTGAGATGTGTCATAGAAAAAATGTTTACTCAGAAAGAATAAATGAAAAATCATCATGCAAACAAATCTGCTATCAAACAAGAAAAGAGGAGGAAATGAGAACAGAGTGATCAGATCAAATAAAATACTGTATAATAATATTACAGTACACGTTGTTTATTCTATGATGCTATTCCCCTAAAGAAATGTAATATCATCAGAGTAAATGTTCTTCTGTTGGCCTAATATTCAGTTCAGAGGAGTGAACCCCCCCCCCCCCCCCAAGTGCAGAGTGCTGCCCAAAGCGCCCATAGACGCCCATGTGAAACAGCTCTGAAGTTCTTGCCAAATACAGAGCTGAGGGGAGTTTTTTAAACACCAATAAAATCTCAACTGCAAACAGTAGGTACACATAGGCCTATAAGATATTATTATCTTCATTGAAGCCTTGGGACGCTGGTAGTAAAGAAACTTTTTCAATACAACTTGTAGTTTTCCCTCTGTGATTTGATTTTCAATGAAAAGTTTAATCTTAAAAGCTAGTGTCTGCCAAGGGAGAAAATAGATTGTGTGTGCCTATTTCCCTCCCACAGTCACCGTAGCAACCAGTGTCTCAGCAGGTGCTACTGACGCAGACAGAAAACAGCCAGGGCTGGAGCCCCATGAAATTTGATATAGGACCTGACCATGCTCCCCTCAGGGTAAATTGTAATAACTTTGGTAACCCCTGGACTTTTCCTCTAATGCCATCATCAAGTCAAAAATTTCAGTTTGTCTCACACTTTGATTAATGACCAAATACCTGACAATGTCTTCATGAGGTGTCTGGGCAGGATTACCAACCAGGCAGAGTTGGCAACTGCCCCGGAGCCCCAGACCTCCAGGGGCACCAAGAGTGTTATTTGCAGATTTGCTTGGGAATTCGCACCAGCAAAGCACAATACAAATTGGGCCCTTGGATAATCTTATATACACACACATCAACCTGGTGGCAACTTTTTTTTTCCCCATTTATTGATACAACAGCAGAAACATCAGGCCTGCTCAGCCCCTGGACAGAGGTTGGTGAGTTGGTCTTCAAACACTGTAGTATACAATATAAACATAGGCTTTTCTAACAGATAATATTTTCACTAACCAAATACATTTTCTGCATCACATTCAGGTGGCATTGCAGGACTCCACAGTATTGTGCCTGTTACCTCACCACCAAAAACTAATTGGAGAAGAGTCATTGTTAATGTTATTAGTTGCACCTGTGTATTTTCCTCCTATGGTAAGTCAAACTGTTTGAAAAAGGCCTAAATGTGTGCCATCAGGAGCTGGACTCTGAATGCAGCATTGAGACTTAATTGAGATTATCACTGGAATAACTTCAGTCCAAAAGAGAGTGTTTGCTCACTTCTCTTTGAACAAAAATAAATGTTTAACATTATATTTAGGTGTATGGTTACGTATACACAAGAGATCATCCATAACAGTTAACTATTGCCTTGTGCTGCAAAAGTACAAAGATGAAAAACTATAATTTTCCAGTGAATTGTCTACAGTCCCAGTGTCCAGCGTGATCTTTAACATCAGGAGCCACATTTCTGCACAGCTGTCTCTGTGGATGTCCCCGTGCCTGTTGCTCCACCAACACCTTCATCAGGTCCTGGTACAAGTGCAGCCACTGGGGTGTTTCCTCTCGACTCATGCCCCGCTCTGCTTTCAGCTAAGTAGAAAAGAAAAAAAACCCAAGTGAGTCAGTGACTTGTGCAGCATAATGTTCCCTTGCAATCCTACATACACACTCACTTTACCTGTAATACCACTAATCTTCATGACATAATGGCTAAGTAAGTTAAGAACAACGATGGTGATGATGAGCAGGTTACAGAACAAAAGTGTTAACGTAGTGGAATTCGAGCGTCGATCAAGTGTATGTTGGCTTTGTAAAATCATAAAGAAAAAAATCACAAAAAAATGTCACATGCAGTAACTTGAACACAGCTGATACTTAACAAAGGGACCTAACTGTAAACTGACAGTAATGCAAAAGGCAACACAGCTCCATATAGTTAGTATAGTATAGTCCGCATGGGTATTCATTTTCTATTACTGTTCTCTTTTGTTTCCTTTGCAGAAGCTGTAGTAGGTGTTAGTAGTTATTGTCTTACCAATAGCACTACATGGTGTTATGATGGGCTTCTCCAGTTGCTCTCCCTCAGTAATGGAGGCCCGGATCTTCCTCACCACGTAGATGCTAGCTGGGAAGGTAAACAAAAACAGAGTAAGATGTACTGTAAATAAGTAAAGAAAAACAAAACAGCAAGGCCTTAAAGGATCATCATGACGATGTTTTTCATATAGGTTTTCTTCACATATGCGCCTCAGTCCACACAAAACATTTACATGTGAAAACAAAGCTGTTATAACAAAGCTGTTACAGACAGACAGAAGTAAACAGAAACAGCACTGTCTGAAATTTTTGCTGAAGTAAAAGCACAAAAGTATTACCATCAAAATATACTTGAAATACCAAAAATAACTGTATTCACTATGCAGAAAGGACAATTTCAGAATGATACATATTACTGGATTATAATTATTGGTGTATTCACTCCATAATCTGGAATAACTAGCAAATTAATCTTCAAAATAAACTTGGTTATGTAAAAAGTAGGCTACAATATTTGTCTCTCAAATGAAGTGGAGTAGAAGTATAAAGTAGCATAAAATGGAAATCACCGAAGACAGCACATGTACGAAAACAATGCTATGAGACATAGATACATAGAGTATCAGCATGGGCGCGGTCAACTACGGTTTTAATTCACAGAAAAATGATAAAAACAAACATACCTTTTATTAACAGTCACACCATGTTTATTTCCTGGTTCAATCTGTGGGTGAAATAAGATCGTCCGTTTCAGGAAGTCCACGATTTACTGAACCTTTCGGAATCAGCTGCTCTTCATAAACAGTTTATGGCTGTTACAAAAGCACACATCCAATTACATACAGCAGATATACTAGGGCGGGACTTAAAGCGGTGATCTGCATTCTGATTGGCTGAGCTATTACGCAATACAACATGAACATGTGACAGTGATGGTCAGAATATTTACGTAGAAAAGAGGATTGAGAAGTGGCACAGTAATATCTACAGTGATCGCCATTGCAATCTGTTTGCATGTCGGTTTGAAATCTTTAGAAAAGGGGAAAAAAAAAATAGAACTAGTGAAATTATAATTACCGGTTTTTGATAATTTTTGGAAGCAGATATAAGGCATTTAATTTCCTAGAAAATTTTATTAACAATGTAATTAGGGTAAACAGAGCCAAAGGTCAGAGTTTCCTGAGAATAAAGTTACATATCAGCTCTTTCAAGGAAACTGGCCTTCAATTTACTTCCCCTCTTGACCACTGTCCAGGAGAATATCCTTGCAATTTTATTTTGAAAAGAAGTTTCAAATTAAAAAAAACTAGCTAGAGACTTCTTAAATGGACAACAATCAGTTTGATCCATGTAATAATTTATTGTCAGGCATTTTATTGCGATTTACAGAGCTTCATTTATCCATATCCAATCCTAACAACCTACATTACGATCAAGTATTTACGTAATCCAATATGTAGTTATCATTTGGAATAGAAGCGGGGTACCAGGACCTACCTGGAATAAACACTGCACAAATCTTTTCACAATGAGAGTACAGCAGTTTCTCATACAGTTGCATTCTTATTTTCAATATATACACATAGATTTAATTTAACTTAAAACAGTTTCACATATCAAGACAAGCACAACAACTTCACACAGAAACCAGACAAATCTCATTCTTTCATGACATTACAATATTTTTTTTTTTTTTTTTACAATAAAAAATACAATTGCAATCACCAGGATGGAAATTAAACATAGTGAAGAGTCATAAGGAATGATGTGAGCTGCGTGTTTGAAAGGAGGAAGTCTGAATTTGTTCAGTGTACACACCAGTGGAGGATGATATTTAATTGCTTTATGTAGGCATATTTAAAAGCCAACTACTGTAATGTTGTTATTTTTTGTCCGTTATCAGTGCTGTAAACAAAAAGGTGATTCAGTGTTACGCTCTCTCCCATCAAGCTGTCACAGTTCTTTCACTACACAGGACCTCACACAAAACACTAACATTCACAACAGGGATCTTAGAGCACAGCTGGAGTGTTGATGGATTTAATCCATCCTGATCTTCTGATTGGTCATCCTGTAGATGATGCTGTCATATCCTGGGTCCATGTTCCACAGGTTGTAAGCGATGGCAATGACAGCGAGGGCCAGAGCAATCATTAGCCACAGCACGATGTTGAAGACCACAGCATAATGGAAGTTGTACTTGTAGGCCAGGTTGTACGGGCTGCCTGGGTTACTCTGCAAATAATTAAGAGTCAAAACCAGAGGGAGATGCATTAGTTGCCACCGAAATAATTCTGCACTTTAATTATAATCAGTTATTTTCATTCATCAAATTTAACTAACTATTTACACCCACTTGCAACCTTATTAGGTACACATAGCTAAAACTAATGCAGCAATACAACAGTCGTGCAATAAATCCTCCTTAATAAAGATTATAATGTTCAGTTGTGTTGAAACTGTCTTTTGTGGTGCTGTACTACATTATATGGACAGATGTTTCTATTATTGACTCTACTCTGAAACAGTTTTAACAACATAACCTATTTTTACACCAGCAGCTATATAAGGATTGTTGTGTAGGCCTGCTTTTCCCTGCTATCTGCACCAGACTTCTGCCTTTTCCCCACTCTGTGCATGCGATGAGTATCCAACAGGATGTGAGCGTGAGAAGAGGGCAAGATCTCATAAGATGCATTAACATGACTGTCAGGTCCGTCTCTGCAGGAGCCCATCACCCTCTCACCTCCATTCCCCTTACCCATTTTATTAGAGCAGATGATCAAAGCATTCCCCGGTTCCAGACCTAACTCATAAAAACCAAGATGCATGGACTGAAACTGGGTTTACACTTGACATAAGGGGTGAACTACAGTGACACCGTAAATACTAAGGGTGCAGGTTTTGATTTTTGGTTCAGCATTAGACTGAGAGAGTACCACCACAACAACAGACACATCTATCGTATATGATCAGGTTGTAATATGCTTTAATTGCAACTGTGTTTACACTGTTTTAGTTACTTTGTTACATCAAGGTAACTTCTGTTTTGCCTTGTCTCATTCCTGAGTAGGAGGCTACTGCTGTGTAATCGCCATTTTTATGTTCTTTCACTGGGATAAAGAGCAGCAGTTCAGTGAGCAGAAACTTTGTAGAACAGAAGGCTTTGCTTAATATTTTTTTATAATCTCCACCTGCATGGAAACTTGCTTGAGAAAAAACATGCTGACCAATCACAGTTCTTCCTGGGTACGTGTGGCATTTCTATGGCCCCAAAATGTAGTGAAATGATTGAGGTGGTGCACATTAGCTTAGTTTTTCATGTCTATACTCTCCCCTCCACATGCTGCGATTGCGCTGTAAACTGACTGCTGATGTATTGCAGACACTACTTCAACTTCATGTGGTGTGGCTCACCCCATACTAGCAATAAATGCCACATCAAAATGAATCCATGTGATCAGGAACCACTGCCTGAACAGCAAAGTTGTAGCTTTTTACAGCCTACTGAGAACTTGGCCGGGTCCTTAAGCTGACCGACTGAGCTGTGGTAGACTGCCTACAGATCATACAACAATCATGTCATCACATTTTCATCTTACACTGCATGATATTATGTTCATTGAAACCAAAGTGATACCTCTCCCATATGGGCTTACAAAACCCTATGTACATTACATACCTGGGCAAATGAAAACATAAAGGACAGCAAGCTGACATATGGCACTATAATATCCACATCTCAAACATGCACTCGGGTGCCAGATTGTTAGTTGCACCTCACTTAAACTACTGAAATCTAAAGTCTAGTTTTTGTTGAAACCGTTTGAGACATTTTGATTCACCCATTTCTTCATTTTGGAGAATTCTGTTTGTGGTGCTGTTGAATTGTATTGCACGATACAGTTTCTGATTGTACTGACCTCTTTGATATAAATAAGGTGGACCATTATCTTAAAATTATAATGTCTGTTTTGAAAAAACAGGCAGGTCTGTCTCACACTTACGATCTGTGGGGATTGCAGGATCGAACGGGACTTCCTGGTCAAAGGAGCCTCAAAAGTCTTCACCGTCACAACCTCCACCACAGCACTGTTGCCATAGAGACCATACACATCCTCTCCAAACTACAATGAAAAAGACATGCACATGGTCAAATTAATGACTGAGGAGGTTGTGTTGATGAGGCCTGTCACTTCTTCAGATCTTCTTACCTTCTGCAAGACAGAGGCGAGAATGGCAGTTGCATCACGATACTGTGGGGAGTCTTTGCCGTAGAGCCGGCTCAGCTCCTCCAGGCCAGACAGCTCCAAGGAGTACAGGTCAGGGGAGTGGTCTTTTGCCAAATGTCTGTGTCTCTGCAGCTAAAAGCAGGGCAGAAGACAAAGACATCTGAGTCAAACCTGATAGACTTCCCTCATGATCAGGAGAAAAACAACAAACTTTCAGAAAAACTGGGTTGACTTACAAGAGCTGTGATATCATGCAGCACTTGGACTTCAGACAGGAAGAGCAAATCAGCCTGAAATGCAAAAACAGACGTAAGACAGTCGAAACAGACTTCCCATAAAGTGTAGTGAATGCAAGAAGTTAAGTTGTCAAAAACAAGGTCTCAGGGTATGGGTATGATGGTACCATTATATTTTTCAAAGACAAAATTGCACCAGTATATGCAGTTTAACATCCTGGTTTGGAAAAAAGAGTATGATCTTTAAAAAAAAAAAAAAAACATCATGTCATGTTACTGTCACAATTTTGTCTTAGAAAACTACTGTACATATGGAAGGATTTTGCTTAGGTGAGGGTACAGACACACCACTATCTTGCTCTTCAAACATGAGATACATAAAGTCAGTAAGTCCTTGTGTGGATACAGTTTTGCACATAGAAACAGACCTCTGCATTTCTGCTGAGGGAGTTGAGGGGCAGGGAGGCCAGCACAGAGCCATCCTGGGACAGGCGGGCACGGATCTGCTGCAAGGTGACTGGTAGGTCTTCAAACACTGCATTGGCCTTGCCCAGCATATACAGCCTCTGAAAGATACAACAGACAGATTGTAAAAAAATAACTCATGAGCACCTTAAGAGTGATTTCACAGATGTTAAGCATGCCTTGTTCAGTCTCAGTATACTTTCATTACCTCCTCACTAGGGGCCAGCTGCAGCACTACAGGAGTGTCCTCAGCAAACAGAGAGTGCACCGTCTCTGCAACACTATCCAAGGTGAAGGGTACTGGCTGTAAGAAAGAAGATGACCCACTGAAAAACTGAGCCAGCTCATTCTAATTACATTCCAGCCTTCAATTATTTTTACACCAAGTCATATATTTGATGTGCAAAACATCCAAATATGGCCCCACTCCAGTCTGACTCACATTCTCCAACGGGTAGGAAGCCACACTCTGAGGAAGGGCCAAGCTATCGACTCCTCTCACCACCACAAGTACGTTAGCCCGGGGACGCTGGAATAACGGACCAGCCTGGAGGCCTGGCCAGGACAGATCCTGCACAAATGAACACACACCGTAAACAAAGACTACGCTAGCACAACAATGAGCTTAAGTTACTTCTGTATACAGACAAGACAATTAAAATTGCGGGACATTCTTTTAAAAATAACAAAGCACCTCCTGAACAGAGAAGCCCATGGTTAAAGCCACCAGGTCAGGGATCTTCTCTCCAGAGACAGGCCAGTCTCCTTTCTGGAAGGACACAAACTCTGGAGCCTGCAGCACTGTTAAGCTGTCCCCATGTACACCTGTGGGAAGAATGAGAAGCCTGTCAGTCCAAGAAAAACCTGGAAAAGAACAAAGTCAGAGTATCAAGTCAGTTAGCTTGATTTATTTTCTCAAGCTAACTGACGTGCCAAAAAGATTGCAAATTCATTGGTCTTAAGGTGTTGGCCAGTGTTAAAAAAAAATTATTTACAGATTACTTATGATGCGTCTAAAAACCCTACCTTTTAATCTTTTACGTTCTGCATTTTTGATTATTCAATTTTCTGTGAGTCATTTACACATGACAACCCCACAAAAGGAACAAAAAGAAGTGTCCTGGGCATGTATACTACTTCTTGCAAGAGGTCCCATGTACAATGCTTTGTTCTTGATAGAAAATTTTTAATTAGTCACGTTACATGCCAGTGCCACTCATAAGTGTCCAAAATACCCTTTACTGCCCACTATTAAGTAGAATATAAAGTGTTTAATTGATATGAAATAGTGAAAGGGTGAACAATGGAGTTAATTTGAACACATAATTTCATTTTGCTCAATTTTACTACTATGCAGGTAATTGTCAGTTGAGGCAGATAATGAATTGAGACTTTAGACAGTTCAGCTTCATCAGTATTTATTTGGGCTGTTTTGCAATAATGGAAAGTAGGGCCTCTGAAATGAGAAGTCATGTGACTTTTGTCACTGTAACGCTATAATTAATTCTCACTGATATGTTAATTGTAGGTCACAGCAAACAGCACCACCAGCTTTTTCAGCAAAAGCCTGACTGGACCTCACGGGTCTGAGTAAAGATAGACCATCAACTCCACAGCGCTGTGGATGGAGGCACAAACCCGTGACAGGGAGCTGATGAGTGTTAAAGAGGAACTGCCAGTTTAGAGGCAGTCACATGACAGGGCACTCTTTTGTGAATTAGCAACTAGCTACAAGGAAGCAAATAAATGCACAGTTTCCCTCCAGTTTTGTATTATCTCAACGAATTAGTTAACAAAATACAACCTCGTCCTCACTGCTAGCTTTTACGGTTTGCTAATGCGCTAAGGGAATGTTAGCAACAAGCTAACGTTTTGATCTTCACTCGATAACCAAGATGTAGGTATCTCAACTTGATTAAATATCCAAAATACGACTAATACAACACGATTGTTTCACATATCCCCGTCGATATTAAAACGACGATATCAGACCAAACATGAGGAATGATCGCCAAGCTAAAGGGCGATGCTAACGATGATCCAGAGTGGATACATGACGCTATCGTGATAGATATAAATGGAAGAGCGAGGGTGGGGGACCTCTCCCAAAAAGCTACTCATGATCTGATCCGTCGTTGCACATTTCTTACCGGTTGAAGCAAGCAAGCATAGGACAAACGCCACGGATAAAACAGCCTCCATCCTTCGCAAGTTTGTCAGCGACATCTTTCTCCGTCCTCTCTCTGGCAGAGATCAGCTGACCCAACGTCACGACGCAGCAAAGAATGACGTGACGAAATCTGACGCATAATAAAAAATAATAAATACGTGTTTCTTTTTTTAATTAATTAATTTGTTGTTTGGTACCCCTGCGTATTTAGTTTTGTTTTATCCTTTTAGTAATACTTGGAATATTTTTTTATTTCATGGTCCTTATTTGTGTGTCACATCTTTTTTTTCTTTTTTTTTTTCTTTTATGTATGTATGTCCATATCCTCTCTACTATGTATATTCTTTCGGGAAGTTCTGATTGATTGTTTCTTCCATTTTCAATG
This sequence comes from Seriola aureovittata, assembly GCF_021018895.1. Taxonomy (NCBI): domain Eukaryota; kingdom Metazoa; phylum Chordata; class Actinopteri; order Carangiformes; family Carangidae; genus Seriola; species Seriola aureovittata. The sequence goes on along the minus strand of NC_079374.1, from coordinate 9,290,712 downwards.
TTTAACACAACTTTTAATAAGATGAAATGTTCCTTGACAGAACTATATTTTCAGGAAAAAATATTTTAAAATTAATTCACAGATTTTTATTCTTCTATTCACTATCTACCACCTTTGTTAAAACGACTACTTACTACGTACTACTTGAACTTGTTGGAAGTGTCACCCTCTTTATTTTGGAACTGTTACATACACACACTACGGGTCAAAAGTTTTAGAATGCCAATATATTTTCTATATTTTTCCAGCATTTATTGAAATATAAGCAGGTCATGTCCAGTGAATAACCTTACACAGTTTAGGTGAAAAGTCATGTAAATTTAATATCTTTTTCCAGGGGTCAAGTAGGCTAATGGGTTAACTTACTGCTTTTCTGCAGCAGTGGAAGTAAATTAAGCCTTGAAAGCTGATGCAAACGATTCTTGTTCTTCCACATCTTGTCTTGACTCCCAAGTTCCATTTAACTGAAGTTTCCTAATGACATTTCCGACAGTGGAAATTTCAAGCTGAAAGCGCTTTGATTTCTTTGTATGACCACCTCTGCTTTGTAGGTATCAGTTAGCTTCCTTTTTAGACCCTTTAGTCAGCTGCTTAGAGGAGCCCATGGTTGTTGAGTTTTACCACAAGGTAGGAAAGAGTCAGAGACTTTTTCAGCTCTGGAAATGCCATCAGCAGACTATTCCTAATGACAATTCTTGATCTGCTGTACAAGTCCTAATGAGTTAATTAAGGCTCAGTCAGGGTGCTTAAGCCTTTGCATACAGCTGCATGTCATACAACAATTAATTCACAAAATTTATTTCTGGAGCACTTAAATAATGCAGAGGAATTCCATGAACCACATAGTAACAACCAATTAGAGCTGCACATAAACAACAGATTTTAGGGCTACCTGACACCACTATAGTGCATCTTATTGACAATCGGGGGAAAAAAAACCTTTCACAATAGAGTGGGTGACAACCATAAATTGTAATCTTGGGTAAAATGAATGCCTCACAGAAACTTAGTCTTTTTTTTTTCACTTAGATGACATCCATTTATAAACGATAATAGCGGGTTATTAGAGGCTTATATTCAGAGCCAAGCCTTTATCTCTAAAATTACATCCTGCTGCTCAGTAAAGAGGGATGTTAGTCAAAGAGCAGCTCTTGACGCTGAGTGTGACCCTTCTGCACCCTCAGCCTCAGGATATGACTCTGTGACTTCAGTGTATGGGCTGAGAAACTAAGGTCTGAGAGGCTGAACTCTTTTTTCCCCAGCATCTCAATTAGCTCACTGACAGCCTCTTTTCACTCCATGACCTTTACCTGGATATGTGAAATGGGGCAACTCCTCTCTGCCTGGAGACAGCAGCTATAAAGCTCGGCCTTCACTTCATAAAGCTGCCTTAACTTTGTAGTGAAATAAAATTAGCATTCATGTTGCACATTCTTAGTAATCTTTTCGACATAAAAATAAATCTTAAGATTATCCTGGGACCTGATGATGATTTTAGTCTGCTTCCTCTCTTTCTTCAGAGGATTTCTCCAGGGGTTTATTTATGCCCTGAGGGACTGGATTTTCCATGTCCTTCTCTAAAGCTCCATTGTCAGCTTGTGGATCAACTAAAACCCCCCCTAAATTTTGGCCCAACTCTTGGCAGCCTGCCATGGATCTCTTTGCACCCACTCTGCAGATACTGGGCAGAGGGGAATTTAATTTGGAGTCTATCTGCCTCGTGTGGCTCGCCTTTAGTTCAGTCATCATTTTTGTTGAAGCTCGACCAGATTGTTATGCTGACACACTGCTGCAGAGCTGTTATGTTTCTTCTCTACAGCAGCTCAGATCTTCAGTGCTTGATTGGACACGTTCATGCGAGCAAAGATCAAGGGTTGATCCATACACTCAAGGCATATTGAGGATGTGATGCAGACCATGGACAGATTAACCAACTGGGGGTCCAGTGAGCCAGCCACCATACTCACCCCTACAATACTTGTCAGTTTCATTATTTCCTTGGACACCAAGAAACCACCCAGTACTCTATAGAGCGGAAATGAGCCGATTAATCAGTTGGTTAACAGAAAACTGATTGGAATTTTTGATAGTTGATTAATTGTTTAAGTCCTTTTTAAGCAAACATTGAAAACATTCACAAGTTCCAACTTCTGAGTATTTATGAGTTTTCTAACATCCATCATAGTAAAACTGAACGTCTTAGGGTTTTGGACCAATGGTTGTACAAATTGTGATGGGCATGACTGTTTTCTAAATCTTATCACCTAAATGATTAATCAATTAAGTGAACTGTCAGACTAATACATAGATGATGAAAATAAACTTCCTATGCTGGAATAATAACACTTTGTCCCAAGTGTTGATTATTTAAAATAAAACAAACTGTGTTTACAAATAGATATAAATGAGCACTATACAAACTAAAATAATAAACGGGTTAGGAGAAAAGAAAATATTAGAACATTTGACACATCGCCGCTCTAAAAAACCAGTGCCAGAGCATTGTAAGTAATAATGACCAATCTTAGCTGATCTTGCATTTTAGTGGTTCGAAATTCATTAACTGTAGAACCAGTTGATATCAGGTGAACCTACAGCTTTTGGCACCACTGGGGGTGTTGGGCCCCATGAGGCAGTTTCCTGCCTGGCGATCCAGCTCTGAGCTGAACCCCTCATTCATCCCACTCCATGCATTGTGTATGTATCCAGTCACCCTTTTGATATCTGGGCCCAAGATAACAACCAGTGCCTGGCCCAATGTTCCATGTAAACACAATCAACAGAAAAATTAAACTTCTTAAAGGGCATTGCTGCCAGTATTCTATAGTTTTGTTTCATTGTCAAAAAATCCCATGAAAGACCAAAAACAAATAGTGTATAGTATATTGTTTGAGCCATGGATTTTGTGTGGCAGTGAGTCTTTATGCCAGCAGGACAGTATCTACTCTGTCTCTAAACTACAGTAATGAACATGTAAACATATGGCTCATTAATGCGTTTCAACTCAGCTGCTATTGTGATGAAGTGGTGCATTTCCCCAAACCAAATTACCAAATATTAACACACAGTGAGCATGAGGCCACTTTGCATTGTTGGTAATTCTGCTTTGATGCCGACAACAAAACTAATTCCCTTTGGTCAGTCATATTAAATAGTAATGAAGATATGTTGGATTTTTCAATTTTAGTGATCATGGCAATTTTTAGCTTGAAATTGTTTAAAAACATTTGTTTTAACAGTACCTAAAAGAGAGGGAAAAAAAAGAAGCAGAATTTAGCTCTGAAGGCTGATCGTCTAATAACAGTTTGAACACCGGAGGGCGCTGCAAGCCACAAGCTTTTCAGGACACAGCTGCAGCAAATGGGTGATCGTGAGTTATTTGGTCATGTCTGCAGCAATGAACTGCGTGACGCCTACAATACAAAGATATTCCAAAAGATGGCAATATAGGATTTTGTTGGTTAACACACCTTGCAGACATACAAGCGGAGCATACGATAACAAGGCAAGAAAAATTAATTTGACAGAGCAGCCAGCAAAACGTCTCAGAATTCAGTTTAATTCACCAACAGACACAATGAGGAGCAGAACCCACTTTTCATCTTGCAGTTTGTATATTTATTTTAAAGCAACTTCTTTTGTAAAATATAAATACAAATTATGAGATATTTTAATTACAAAGTTAAAACAAAAATGAACACACCAAAAATTACTTTACTGCAGTAGCCTCCCTGTTATATACAAGCTCTGTGCCGAAGGGTGAATATCAACATTATCTTAAAACTTTATTATACAAACAATTTTGTAGTTTTGCATGTTAAATTACAGACTAAACAGGAAGCAAAATCTGAGCATTGAAAAAAAAATTAAAAAAATACAACAAAACAGCCCCTGAGGCTCGAGCGAGTGCTAAAGTCTGAGGAGAGAAAAAAAAAAAAAAAAAAAAAAAAAAAGAACAGGACATCATGTGCTTCCTATAAACACAAATACCACATTCAATAGCACAGTCTCAGTACTATCCTGTACAGCTACACACATGGACAATGTGCGCGCTCACACACTCCATCCAATCGCTGACAACACGACTACGCTCTGTTGCCATACAAAATCTTTCAGAGGAGCCGTGAGCAACATCCGAAAGAAAAAAAAAAATCTCTTGATATTATTTATTTATTTACTTATACATATATTAATTTATAAAAATAAGACCATTATTAAGCTTACTGAGCCACAAATTTATTGATCCTCAGTTAAAGGAGGGAAATATGTGAGCAGCCCGGTCAGCCAGCAGGTCAGTCCATCTGTACAGTGCACCAGTGCTGGTCCAGAGCAGGGCCGAAGCGCAGGAGCTAAGGGTCAGGCTAAGGCATATCATCATAACCCCTGGTTGGTTCTAAAGCAAACTGCAGTCGGTAAGGATCAAGGTCCAGGTTAAGTGGCTCCAGGGGTCAGGATGAGCCCAGCTTGCCAACAGCCTTGATTTTGTCCTTCAGTTTGTCCCCTGGGTGGTCCCAGCGGTCGTCCAGACACTCCAGTGTGGAGCCCAGCAGGGCAGCCAGCTCGGCGCTGTCTTCCACCAGGTCTAACAGCTCCTTGCTGTCAGGATGGAAGCCCTCCAGCTCCTCTGGGCAGGAGAACAGCTGCGACAGAGAGGCTTGCTGGTAAAACTCTGCCTCTGCCACCGTCACCACCTCCATGTGGGGGAAGGCTTGTCTGAAACCACGAGCTGACATCCGCAGCCGGCGAAGCACATCAGACAGCAGCAGCCAGTTTCTTGGCCTGAAAGACAAAAATCAACCAATGTTTAGGAATGAGAGTCAGCAGTGAGAAATTAAAACAGGTGTGTCTGCTCTTGAGATCAAAGCTCACCCTTGGGAGAGGGACACCTGGATGTTGTAGCAAGGCAGCAGAGGTCGGTCGGAGAACTCAAACTCAAAAACCTCCCTCTTATCGTCTTCATCCTCATCCTCTGGGCCTGGTGGGTCTGCCAGGATGTCGTAGATCCCGCCCTCTTCGCTAGACTCTGACACAATAACAATACACATGGATCAGTGAGAATCCACCTTAGATGCAAGGATGCATAGACATGTATTGCTCAAAGCTAGATGGCACTGAAGATACTTAAAAAATAGACTTTAAAAGCAAAAAAAAAAAAAAAAAGCAAAAAAAAGAATCACATACACAGCACTCATCAGTACTCACCACACACAGCGCTGCCATAGAATTCCCAATAAAGCCCTGGGTCGTCATCTGAGCGGCCCTGAAGGTCAGCAAAATAATCTATGGAGAGAGGAAAGGAGTGAAGCCGGTTATTCAAGTGCCGGAGCCCCGGGGACAGGCAACAGGGCAAATACAATTGCCCTTGGAGACTACAGCAGAAAAATGGATAAAGAGTGCGGTAAAATAGAGGAGGAGGAGGAGGAGGGGCAGTGTCAAGAGAGAAAAGAGAAACAAACAGAGCAAATGTTTTGGGGGAGGAGGGGTGGGTGGGTGGGGGCCGATGGTCAGGGGCCAGCTGCTGTACCACGGGGGAGGAGAGCGACTGTCTCCGCTGGGTTAGAGCTGGCTCAGTTCAGAGCGGGGCTACAGACGGCTGCCAGGAATCAAACAAGAACCACACACAGTCGCTGAGTGCAGACGCGCACGTGCGCACACACGCGCACACACACACACACACACACACAGCGAGCGGGCTGGAAACAAACAAGCAGAGGGAGCTGGGTAAGCACACACAGCAAGAGCAAAGTGTGTATTCAGCATGCGCGTGAACACACTTGCACATACGCGCACTCGCACTCACACACATGCACGCGCGCGCACACACACACACACACACACACACACACACACACACTCGCAGAGTGAGAGCTGGGCTTTGTGCCAGTGCTGAGGCGTGGGGCGTCTGGCGTGTGTTTGGAGGGATTAACGGCCTCCAGATGAGTGGGACCAGGTGGAGGGAGGGCAGCAATCGCTCGCTCTCACTCATTTTCTCCGGTGCTCGATCTCCCTCTCTCCCCCGCTCTGTCAATCTAGCAGCCATCGATCTATCCATCCACGCTCTTTTCAAAATTCGACACCATCTTTCTAGCCAACTACATATAAATCTCCCTTTTACACTCAACCTGTTCACTCTTCTTCCGACCGTGAACTTACACCTGTTCATTTCCCCCGCTCTACGTTCTTTTCAGCCGTCTCCGTCTCTTCTCTCTAAAGCCTCAGATAATTGGTTTTACCCAGTTAGGTCTTCATGTAATATTAAGCATGCAGCAACGAAGGAAGTGTGCGTTTCTGTGTCTCCGTGTGTTTCATTTCCTCCTCATGTAGACCCGTGGTGTTGTCTCAGTTTAACTACAAACATTCAGACGAGTCCTCTAAACAGAGCGCGTCAGGCTCTAGCGTGGCAGCCTTGTGAAAAGACACACGCACGCATTCAAAAGCAGAGTCTCCAGCCAGAGCGAAGCCCATTTCCGCACGTACGCTGAGCAAACACAGTTGGCGTTGCTAAGTAACCAGATAGAGGAGCTCAGAGGCAGCAGCACGCAACCCGGCGGGCTGAGACTCCCTGTCTAACAGGTGGTCAAGGGAGGGGAGGGGCGGGGTGGGAGGGGGGTCCGGAGGGGAAGCGGGATGACAGATCTGAACATGTCTAGTGGCGGTTGGGAGGTGGAGGATGAGGATTTAAAGAGAGGGACTCATACCAACAGGTTGCACAGAGGTCAGAGGAGAGAAAGAACAGCAAACAGTGAATGAGCCAAGACTGGGGCATTTGGGAACTGGGTTGCTGACCGGTCTTTTCGACAATTTACCTTTGCCCCACCTCGATGTACACTCCTGCTGTCTAAAATAACCATTTGTCTACGAGCCTTTTACCTCCTTTTAAAGCATTTGTAATTTAATGATTTGTGGTCAAGGCACATTACTTAAATTTCCTGGCTTTTGGGTTCCATTTTGTCTGCTTGAGGAAAAATATTTTCTACTAATGCAATCGTTGCAAAACAAAAAATGAGAAAACACGATTGTATTGTACATTTAAGGAACAATAGAAACTAGTTTCAACCCGGGTTTTAGACTCAAAAAAGAAAACCAGGAAAAAAGAGACTTGGTCCTCTGCATGTTTTTATCTGGGGTTTCCTGACCTAAATCAGACTTCCCCACCATTTGTAACTTTCATTAATAAAACGATAAAAATGTATGCATGTTGTTTGTAAGTCTTTGGTCAAACTCAACAACATCAGCCTTATCCTTAACAGATGCATGTGCGTGCAGTGCAGTTGCAGATTCGGAGTGCTTGGATATATGAGATTTAATTTTCATTATTTCTGATTGACATCATTTGCAAGGGAATCCCTGCTTGAAATAGAAATCCTCAAATCCCAGATTCCTCACTTTTTTTGGAAAGCCAGGAAATCACACAGTCGGTCTAATCTGGCAACTCATGACCTGTGTATTTCTAAATTCCAGTCTAAACTGTTTCTATGACTAGACTGGAAAGCCAGCTGGGATCTTACCAGTGAGGAAGCGCTCCATGCTGTCACTGTGGGTCATCTTGAGGAGGCCACGGCCAGAATATGTGGCCAGGGTAGGGTCGGCGCCATAGGACAGCAGGACTCGCACCACGTCCAGGTGGTCATTCTCCACAGCGTCATGAATTGGTCTAGACCAACACAAATGCACATTCATTTTTAGCAATAACCAAATAGGAAGAGAACTGACAACATCTGCGTGGGTAATTGTTTTTTGACTTGACTAAAGGTTGTGCCGTGTGTGGCATCACTGTCATAGGAACTGCAATACTGAAGTGATACTTTTATTGGCAGCCTCTGTGATTCAGTGACAAGAACACATACAGATTTCCCCTAAACTCTAAACCTAGTGGGACATAAACTGAAATACAATTTATAGATCCATAAGACTGCCATTCTTCTCAGCAATGGTCTCACCTGGCTTCTGTAATACTACCAATGTCGCAAATCTGCTAATAAATAAAAGCTTAACTGCTACACAATTCACCTTTAAGACCTGTGTACAGCCTCCTAGAACAGATCCCCTACTGTAAATTTGAATACACCGCAATGAAATGGAAGTGGTTGACTTTTCCCATGTAAAAGTGCAGTTAATCTTTCAAATCACTACTCTTGCCAAGAACATGTTCTTAAAAAAAATAAATCAATCCCAGAATTTCTCTCATGAGGTTACTTAATTGAGGACAAAGCCCTGGCTTGTCCTATTAAGACATGTAGAATACGCCATGATGTTTTCATAACACATAGTAGACGGAGACGAGGTTATACAAGCACACGTTTCTGTGATTGTGTGTGCATATGAATGAGTGCGTTTGTTTACCTGGTGCCATCCTGTGCACTGCAGTTGATGTCGGCCCCGTAATCCAGCAGGTGTTGGACTATGCTGAGCCAGCCTCGGGCGCATGCCTCATGGAGAGCACAGTACCCGGCGTAGTCCCTGTGATTCACCTCGCATACTCTATTCTCCAGACAGTACAGCACCACCTCCTAAAAAGGGAGCCAGCACAGAGGGAGAGTAGGGTTCAGTGTGTGAGATTGTGTGTGTGTGTGTGTGTGTGTGTGTGTGTGTGTGTATATAGACGTATGTGTGGCGACAACCCAAGCAATACAAGACCAAACATACAAGTCAGACGGGCAGACACATACGCAAACAGTCCTTCCCTTTACAGTTCCTGTGGGAGAGAAATTAGGGAAAGGAGGAACTGACTGTGTTCCTGCGCCGGACAAACACACATACTCGCACACAAATGCTCCATAATACTAGAGCTGGCACCAAAACACATCGTGGAGACTAAGTGTGACTCAACTGTATTTAGCCTGCCAGATTCTTCTTGTGCACGCATGAGCGTGTGTGAATGTGTGTGTGTTTGTATATGTGTGCGCCATGGTTGGGCCCGGATGCCGCTGTGGCAGCCAGTTACGATGGTTGGGCTCTGAACACAGCATAATGGAAGCGGAACAAAGAGATTTGATAGAGGCGCTCAAGAGCTGGAAGCATTTTCTCTGGTCTAGGGCTGTGACAGTTGGGCATCCAGCACTAAGTAGTCAGACTGGTTTTCATTGGACTGGAGCTGTGTCTGCTGCTACTAAACAGTGAGGAGTCGGGGAGATGGAGAGCAGCCCAGCTGTGTGTTTATACGGGGCCTGTCCGAGTCAGACTGTGTGTTTCAGCACTGCGGGTACCTGTGTGTCTGTTTGGATATGTAACTTAGTGTGGGATTGGACAGAAGTATTTGCAGGTCTTTGAAAAAATAAAAATAAAACACCTAATAATAAAACACCTAATTTTATATATATATATATATATATATAAAAATATGTGTATGCAAGACTCGTACATTCAGACACACTCACTCTGTCCTGCTAACAGTTCTGTGCCGAGAGGAGGAGAGCTGCTCATCTGAACCTGGGGAATGACTCCAAACTTCCATTTCTATGCTAATTCTAGCCCGCCGTCTAGTCCAAGTGTTTATCTCCCTCTCACCCTCTCTCTTTCAGCGCAGGGCGGATGGAGGGAGGAAGAGGGAAGGAAAAGCATGCAATTGAGAGAAAACAGACTGACAGAAGGACGAGTGCAGGGTTAGAGAGGGCGGAAGAACGGGAGAAGCGAGAGGCAACACCCCAACAGATGACAGATAAATGAATCTGTGGATGAAATCTGCCGGGGCCGTCCTCTGGGCTGAAGCTGATAATAACAAGAGATGAAAGGGTGGGGTGGAGTGGGGTGTAGTGGATGGTAGTGGCAGTGCGAAGTGGGTGGGGGGTGGGTGGAGGAGGGGGGTATAGTGATAGGAGTGATACGGAGCACAATCAGAGCCAGGGAGGAAGGAGAGACAACGAAGGAGAGGGGGAGAATCGAAAAGCAGAGATCGAGAGAAAGAGCAAGTGCGAGCAAGACAAAGTGCAAGAGAAAGGAGGGAAGTGGGAAGCTGGGGGGTGTGTGGGGGGGTGGGGGGGTGGGACGACGCTCCAACTGGTTTTCGCTCGCTGCCAACACTGTTTGCCTGCTGGAGAGAGATTCAGGAGCGCTGTGCTGAAGCTCCCCTCTGGGGGATTCCACTCGCTGTGTGTGTGCATGCGTGTGTCTGCCTGTGTGAGTGAATGAGAGCAAGTGTTAGAGAGACTGACGGGTAGAGAGTGTTGATATGCAGCTTGCCTTGGCGTGCGCGTGTACGTGCGTGCATGCGTGCGCACATACGTGTATTTTTTGTGCCGCTGACGAGGTCGTGTGTGTATGTATGTGTGAATGTGTGTGTGTGTGTGTGTGGCTGTGGAGGAGGCGTAGCGCTAAAACCTCCGGAGCCCTGTTTAATATCGCTGGGAGAGAGCGAGGAGCTTAGCACGAGAGCCCCGGCTTCCCGCCAGACTGACACACACACACACACACACACACACACACACACACACACACACACACACACACACACACACACACACACTCCTCCGCAGTAAAATGAGACACCGCTCCCTCCCCTCCTTTTGCTCTTTCCCTCCGTCTTCTAATCTCCCTCTCTAGAATGCTTCCCTGCGCTCGCCTGCAATCAATGCATCACTCAGACATTTAACCCCTTGCAGCGCTGCCTCGTACGCTCCTCACGTACAACAGATGTGTGTGTGTGTGTGTGTGTGTGTGTGTGTGTATCACATGTACAGGTCATGTATGAGCGACTTTCCCTGTGTGATGTAGAGCCAACGGTCTATGCAGTAAAGTCGGTGCATGCCCAGACAAGTGAGACGTGTAGATGTTTGTGTGAGTGTGTGAGTGTGTGAGTGTGTGTGTGTGTGTGTGTGTGTGTGTGTGTGTGTGTGTGTGGTTCAGCCTCTTGTTGAATGACTGGGGTAACAGAGGAAGTCTGAGAACTCACCCTCTGATGATCTCAGATAGAGTTACTTCATCTCACACGCATCTTTTTAGCTAATAACCTACACGAAATAAGGAATAATCACCAGTTTTGGTATACAATATTGATTCTTAGTAAATGTCTGCAGTCTCAATCGATAACCTGCTCTATATTAATATTAATGCTCATCAGCTACATACAAACCAAATGATAAGCTGCTTCGTAGAACAGCTGCTAACTGTTCTGGTACCTGGTCATACCTGAAAATGGCAGAACGAAATTCATTCATTCATGTACTTGTGAAACCAGATTTGAATAAAAAATGTTTGGTGACAAAGTGACTAATAAAGGGCTAGTTAGCTATGTAGTTGGCGAGTTTATCGTTAATATAGTACAAAGGTAGCTAGCTTTTAATATAACGGTGCCAGCCTATCATAAGCTCACTAAGCTAGCTGGCTTGCTACCTGTTAGCTAACGACGAGTTAGAAAGCTAGCTAGCGCAGTAGTAAACTGGACAGTGTTAAAATGTGTAATTCAAGGAAACATTAGGTATTTATATAATCAGAGTCTCCAATGACTGCAGACAGTGCCACATTTCTATTTTGGAGCAGTTAAATCTCCAGCAGAGGTATTGTGTCTATGAAAACTGATGGGTTACACAGCTAATATGATAGCCTCCTCTAGTCTGGCCTCTGTGGTTCCATGAAAGGTTAACACTGTCAAGACTCTTTGCTCTTGGTCAAAGGTGCAAATCTGCGATTCAGAGGTCTAAAGTTGAACTTTATAAAGGTCAGTGTGGATTTACTTCACCTCCACAAGCAAATCCACTGGTCGCAGCGATTCAAGCTCAAAGTTTTCTATCATGGACGCTGGTCTGATTGGGCACTTAGAACGCAATCAGTTTCTCCCTTTGCTTGGATCACACCGGGATTTGAGAAGGAAAAGCAAAGTGATTTGTGGGAGGGAAATAAATGACAGACTGCACCTTTATCTGAGCTTTCAATGGGAAGAGCTGAGGGGCCCCGAGCCCCGGCACGAGAGAGAGAGGGATGAAGACATCCGCAGAATCTCTTCTCATTACCATTTCAAATGCTTGGAGAGTGAGGCAGACGAGGGAGAGCGAGAGAATAAAAGGGGAGCGAGGGAGGAAGGAAGAGAGAGAGAGTGGGCTTTCATGTGCAGAGGCACGGATCGCAAAACTAAACGAACATGAAATATGCAGTGTCGGCCGGGCAGCACAGAATAGTGCGCGCGGGTTACATTACATGATGTGTGCATGAGGTGATTCTGCATCCTGCATGTGCACGTCTGTACAAGAAAGAAAACAAAAAAAAAAAACCAGGGAACCAACTGGTGTTTCTGTGTGTGTGTGTGTGTGTGTGTGTGTATGGCGTTTGTAGTCAGCATGTAGGCTGTGTGTATGTGTCTCTGTGTGTGTGTGTGTGTGTGTGTGTGTGTGTGTGTGTGTGTGCATGTGCATGAGGTGACTGAATTTGCATTTGCAGGTCTGTGTGGGTGTGCGACAGTGGCGAGTGCTGAGAGTCGTTGCTCTGTGCAGCATATGGAGAAGAACACGTCAGGATGCCTGTGCATGTGCTCACTGGGTCATAACGGGTGTTTCTCTGTGCATATTTCTATGTGTGTGTGCGTGCTTGTAATCAGCCTGTGAGCTGTGTGTGTGTGTGTGAATGTGTGTGTGAATGTGCGTGGCTCTGTCTCTCAGGCCCTCATATCTCTCTGCCTGTGTGTGATAAGCCTAGAGCTTGCGGCGCTAAAACACCAGCGTGAGACAAGCGCTCTGTGCGTCTACAGGCTTGTATGCGAGTGTGTGTGTGAAGCGGTATGCATAAATTGGTGTGTCTCTCTGCGCACGTCCTTGTGTGTGTGTATGTGTGTGTGTGTGTGTGGGAGCCCCACGGGTCTGCCCCAGGCTTATCACACACAGGCAGCGAGAGACGAGCTTCCTGAGAGAGAGAGAAAGAGGGAGAGAAAGAAAGGGAGGGAGGGAGGGGGAGAGGGGGAAGGCGGGGGTGTTGTTTGCGCAGCGGTCAGTGCCTTGTTTGTGTAGTCTCAGGTTTTCTCCTCCCTCCTCCCTCTTTCCCTCTCCACACGCGGAGCGCAGGAAGGGAAAAATGCG